>NC_051067.1:77861105-77937144 GCF_004664715.2 Peromyscus leucopus
ATCTGGTCTAAGATGACACCTGGAAGATTACAACATCTTCCTAATCCAGCCTTCCTCTCTTTCCATCTTTGTCTCCCACATTCATCCACTAATATGTTCAAGCACAGCAAGCTTAGTCCAATCCAAATTTATATCACATTATCTCACTCCTCTGCTCCATATCTTCCCATGACTGCACATACAGATTGAAAACTAAAATCCTATAAATGGCCTGTAAGGCCCTAAACAATATGATGATGTGTCTGCAATACTCTGTATCGATCACTTCTTTCTCCTCACTCTTCCATAACAAAGCTAGGTTGTTTCAGTGGACCTTCTGTCTTCAAACACTTTTCTCCTAGATTCAAATCTTCATTCATACATTACCTCCTCAATGAGACCAACCTTGTTTCTCTATTTTAAATTGTAACCTCATCTGAGCATGGTGGGGCATGTCTGCAACTCAGGAGGATGAAGCAGCAAGAACCTCATTCAAGCAGGCTGGAAAGATGGCTCAGTAGTTAAGAGCACTGGATGTTCTTCCAGAGGACCCGGGCTCAAGTCCCAGCACCCACATGGCAACTTACAACTGTCTGTAACTCTAGTTCTAGGGGATCTGACATCCTCACACAGACATATATGCAGGCAAAGCACCAATGTACATAAAATTTAAAAAAAAAAAAAAAAGGTCCTCATTCAAGGACAGTTCAATCCTGAGTTCAATCCCCAGGACCCATACTTAAGTGGAAGGAAAAGAACCAACTCCTACAGGGTATCATCTTGCTTACACACGCATTATCATGTCACATGGACATGTGTACACCCCCACACTAAAATGTAATAAAAAAAAAAAAAGCAACCCTGTGCCTCACTACTAACTCCTCTTTTGTGCACTCCTAAAGCCTCTACACCTCTTTTCTTCTCTCCTTACTTCCCAGGCATCTCTAATGTTTATTCCTTAGACTGCATTACTTTTTATATACTATACAATTTACTTATGTTAATTGCTCCAGGCCCATTCACCCTTATTTGGAAGGTGAAATTTGTCTAGTTCAATGATGTACCTCAAATGCTTAAAACAAGATTTAGGACACACAGCATCACCTCAAAATACATTTGCTGGATGGGTAAGTAGAAAGCACAGAAGCATTGCACTTTTGAATATCCAGTTACGAAGCAATATGGCATTGCTTTTTAAATTCTTGAAGAAAATAATTATCTAGATCAAACTTTGCTGGGAGTGCTGAGAGCAAAATAATGATGCAACGTTTTGAAATACTACCTCTTCTACATACGTTCTCAGGAAACTGGACAAGCTCTTCAAATTCAAGGAAATGAAGCAAGAAGGAACAGGGGTTGCAGTAAACAGAGCCTGAAATAAATTCAGTGCAGTAAAGGGGCTCTAAGAATGACAACTTAGGCTAGAGAAGGCAGTGACCTACAGTCTGCAGCCTGCAAGCAACTTGAATATTTAGAAAAGTAGCAAGGGATGTGGTGACAGTTACAGTAAAGCACAGAAAACAAAGTAAAGCTTAAAATAAAAAGAGGGTTTTAGCTGTAAGAAATAAAACTTTAAGAGTGCAAGGGGGAAATCATTGTCTACTATATAGATGCAATTATAAGCAACCTTTCCAGCCAGGCTGGGGGGCAGGGGGAGGAAGGGCCCTCACTTCATCCACAGCAGGAAATCAATAGACAATAAGTACAAAAATAATCAACTAGGCCGGGCGTTGGTGGCGCACGCCTTTAATCCCAGTACTCGGGAGGCAGAGCCAGGCGGATCTCTGTGAGTTCGAGGCCAGCCTGGGCTACCAAGTGAGCTCCAGGAAAGGCGCAAAGCTACACAGAGAAACCCTGTCTCGAAAAACCAAAAAAAAAAAAATCAACTAAGCCTAGCTGTTTCTGAAAAAGAAATGGGGAGTCATCCTTCTTTTAAAACCTTGCAGAGAGCTGGAGAAATGGCTCAGGGTTAAGAGCACACAGGCTTTTCTTCCTGAGGACCTAGGATCCCAGCACCCACATAGCACAGTTCACAACTGTATCTCCAGTTCCAGGGGATCCAATGCCTTCTTTTGGTCTCCTCAGGAAGTAGGCATATACCTGGTACATGCAGGCAAAATATGAAAGACATGAATTTAAAAAAACAAAACCCTTGTAGGGGGCTGTGAGTAGGCTTTTGTAAAGCTCACTGGCAGAACATTTGCCTGGCATTTGAGAGGCCCTAAGTTCTATCCCAAATACAGCAAAACAAAACTCTTGAGAAGTTAGGCATAGTGGCTCACACCTGCTATCTCAGTGACTGGGAAGCAGAGACAGGGGAATGGCTGTAAGTTAGCCAGACAGGACTACACAGTGAGTTCCAATCTGTGCTACACGGTACGACCCTGTCTCATAACAAAACAGAAACACACAAAAACCTTGTGAATTCTATACTATATATAAAACTTTTCAACCAAAGGGAAAGTTCAAAAAGTAAAGAAATGACATATATAAATTTGTTTTCAAAGATTTTTGTCTTAACTCTTGGCAAAAATGTAGGGAATTTTCCAACTCTTTGAGACATACTTATGTAAAAGGTGCTCACAATTAAGCAGTTTATACCACAATATTAAGTGTATATCTCTGTGATCTAGCACATTTTCTTCCAAGGGCCTTTCTTTTGATTCACATGTTGGCAAAGGTATATGAACACAAACGCCTACAACATGTATAAAAAGGAATTAGCTAAAAGCAGCTCTTCCTTGCCGGGTACTGGTGGCACACGCCTTTAATCCCAGCACTCGGGAGGCAGAGCCAGGCGGATCTCTGTGAGTTCCAGGCCAGCCTGGGCTACAAGTGAGTTCCAGGAAAGGCGCAAAGCTACACAGAGAAACCCTGTCTCGAAAAACCAAAAAAAAAAAAAAAAAAAAAAAAAAAAAGAAAGAAAGTGGTTTAAACGGGGCGTGGTGCAGCACACCTTCAGTCCCAGCACTCGGGAGCCAGAGGCAGGTGGATCTCTGTGAGTTCAAGACCAGGCTAGTCTATAGATCGAGTTCCATACAGTCCCATACAGCCAGGGCTACACAGAGAAACCCTATCTCAAAAAGAAAAAAAAAAAAAAAAAGTGATTTAAATGTGAATCTACTGCTAAAATTGGTAAGGTGTCTGGGAACAAAACTCAGTGGTAGAGCACTTTCCTAGCATGCCTGGGGCTCTAGACTTCTCCCCAGTGCCCCAAACAACAACAATAATAACAAGTAGAGGGAAGAAAAGTCTAGAATAGAATTAGCACAGAGGGCATGGGGCAAATGTACCTACCATCACAAGTATCAAGTTGTAAGAAAGATACCAAGACTTATAAGCACCGACTCCTTTTGAGATAGCCAGCTCAACAGTTACTAGCAGTTATCTAACATTTAATGGGAAATGCCAATTTCAGTCAGGTCAAGGAAGTTAACTTTAAAATATTTATGGCTGAGGCTAGAGATGGCTCCATGGTTAAGAGCATGTCTGCTCTTGCAGAGAATCTGAGTTCAGCTCCCAGCACCCACACTGGGCAGTTCACAACCACCTACAACTCCAACTACAGGAGATCCAATGCCCTCCTCTGGCTCTGAGGGCACAGCATACTCATAGACAAACCCACACAAAGAAAATAAATAAATGTTGTAAAAGAGAAAACCTTCAATAAACAGGGAGCTGCACAGAGGCTTAAAAGTACTTACTGCTCTTGCAGAGGACACAGGTTTGGTTCCCAGCACTCATATGGCAGCTCACAGCCACCTGTAACTCCAGTTCCAAGAGTTCCAGCTACAGAGCAAGAACATCTCACAGAAAACCAAAAAGGAAAGAGAAGAGGGGAAAAGGAGGGAAAGAAATATTTATCACTGTCAGTCTCTGCTTATAAATATAAATTAGTTTTTCTCCTTCTGGTTCATGTGCCCAAACCTTTGTTCCAAACAAACAAAAAATCTACAAAAAAAAAAAAAAAAAAAAACCAAACTTAATGAAAAGTCTTTGCCAGAATCACTTGGTCAGACTTTATCAACATTATTCAAACTGCACTTTCTGTTGACTTACAGCAAGGATGCATAAGATGTGTTAAGTACTGGGATGCTATGTCATTTGGCTGGTGACCTTGTCAGGAACAAACTCAAGAAGTAAAACAGATGGGAAGGAGCACATGCAGCATTAATCCATTCAGAGAAAGCTCAAAAGCAAATAAATTCCATCTTTGGCATTCAATGACAAGAGGTGCCTCCTGTCGGGAGCGGTAATTAGATGAGGAAAAGGGGTTTCTTGTTCTGGTAATGTTCTTAACTCCAGGGAATGGTTACAACAGGAGTTCACTTTGTGAAAATTCAAGGCCTGCACATGATTTGAGCACCTTTCTATATGTAGTTATGTAAAATGTCAATCAGAAAGCATACATTTAAGAACCAAAGTACATCATTCAATCACTTTAGTATTCTCCTAGGATCTCCTTGAACAGCAAGCAGCTCCTTTCACCCTGCACAGATGCTCAACCCATGTCTATACCTCTGACCTGCAACATACAGTTCCTGCTTTCACTGAGGGTTTCACCTCTCCTACTTTCAGAAAAGACAGCAGAAACCACCAAAGTCAAAACTACCTTATCTTCTCTCCATCAAGCCTACAGGCTAACTTCTCTCCCTTGAGAATTCAAGAAGAATCCTACTTGCTATCTTCTTGCTTCTAAATGTTACACTTCCCTCTTGGACCAGGTCTTTCCAACACAACGATGCACTAAGAGCCCCCATTTGGCTTCTAAGCCACTGCATGCCTATTGTGTTCTTTCTCCCTCCAATTGCATAGACATCTCAACTCAAGCACATGACAACTCTGAATTTTACTGCCATCCTGGCTCATCCTCTCCTCCAGTCTTTTTCATCTTGACAAGTGGCAATACAACCCAGAGTCACTATAGCCAGAAATCTTCATTCCTTCCTTTTCCTACCTCTCACATCAACCTATCAGCAAGATGTTATTATTACATATCAAAATATATCTGAAATCCATCTACTTTGTTCATCTTCACTGCCAGCTCTTTAATCCAAGTCATAATCAACTATCATGGATTATAAGAAATTAAAGTCTCCAAACAGCTTAAAGCAATCTTTTTTTTGGGGTGTGTGTGTGTGTGTGTGTGTGTGTGTGTGTGTGTGTGTGTTGCTTTTTCAAGACAGGGTTTCTCTGTGTAGCCCTGGCTGTCCTGAAACTCTTTCTGTAGATCAGGCTGGCCTCAAACTCAGAGATCCACCTGCCTCTGCCTCCCTAGTGCTGGGATTAAAGGCATTCACCACAATCACTACCCGGTTTAAAGCAATCTTTAAAAGTCAGTGGATTATGTTATCCTTGTAAGGAAACCTTTTTGAGTTTCCTCGGGACTCGGAAAATTCACATTTCTTGCTGACTCAACAAAATCTGACCACCACCACCACCCACCACCACCCCCCACCCCACCCCCACCACCCCCCCCCCCACCACCTGCCTGCTTCCTCAATCCATCATTTCATTTCAGTGACATTCTTCCAGCTTCTTAAGCACTCCAAATTCTCCAGCCTCAAGGACCTTTACTAGGCTGCTCCCCTGCTTCAAAGGGCTAGCTCCAGTTCTTCCTCTTCCTTTAAACGTTACCACCCCAAACAGCAGCTGTCCCTCCACCCTGTCTCTACTTCAGTACCTGTGACTCCTTTTATAGGACATAAAATAACTTGTAATTTTATTTCTCCACTCAAATGTAAGGCTAATATTTAGAAATATCTTGCTGCAATTTTAATTATTTAAGCTGTGTGTATAGGCATTGTTTTTTAATGGAGATGTAGGCAGTATCTCTGCTCTCAAGGATCTCAGACAACTGACAAATGACAGGGAAAAAGACACATGCAGGTCTGACTCTTAATGGCCTGTCCTTTTAATCACACAATTACAATGGTACTTCAACAGTAGGACCTGGGTGGTGGGTAGAGTAATATATTTAACAGCTATTCACATAGTAGTACTAGGAACTAAGACTCAGAGAAACTAATCTTCCCAAAGTAGCATAAGCAGACACTGAAGATTACACACAACCACCAAATACTACAGAAACCTACAGTACTCAAGAACAAAATAATCTAGTTTGAATAAGTAGGGCGGAGATGCCATGCTGGAATGAGGCTGGAAAAGTCTATTTAAGTCAATGGAAGTCGTTTAGCATTGATTTCCTGAGCACCAACTATATGAAAACGTAGTGCTGAACAAGCAGGCGAACAAAGCTAAATTGCAAAGACATCACAGCCTATTTGGAGAAGCAAAGAACTATACAGAAAAACAGCAGCTCAGGAGACACTGCAGTGGAGACAAGCAGAGTACTGTGGGAATATGGAGAGATGGCGCCCAATTCAATGTGGGGAGTCCAGGAAGAGCTCGGCTAATGATGACTAGGCTATTATGAAATTAGTAGAAACAGGGACCTGGAAGCACACAGTCCACCAACAAGGCAAGGAAGCAACAGTAGGGACCAGCTCAGGCAAGGCGCTGTACTTACTAAACACATCAAGGGACTTGGGACTCCATCTTGCAGGCCTTTCAAGTCAGGTTTCATAGGTTTAATAAGAACAACGCTCATTTACACTGATACACTAGGCAGCCATAGGAATGGCTAAAGCAGGGCTGGAGAGAAGGCTCAGCTGTTAAGAGCATTTGCTGTTCTTCCAGTGGACCCCAGTTCAGTCATCCATGTCAGGAGCTCACAGCTACCTATAACTCCAGCTCCAAATGATCTGATTGCCCTCTTCTGGCCTCTGTAACTATATTTATTGTAAAGAAGAAAATTTCTTTCCCATATTTGTCTGTTTCTAGGGAAGGGTGAGCTCTAAAATTCTCATACAGATCTGGCTGAAGGCAAGATCTAAATGAAATACATCAAACATTTAAATATTTTACAGATTACATGTAGAAATTCCTATTTTTATTTAAAGATCTGGAACAGATCTTGCTAAGAGAATGTCCAGTCTTTAAAGTTGAGTGTATCAACTACCATAAAATAAGATGTAAGTCATCTACAACTATGCAAAGTCACTCAACTTGTTCTGTTACCTTCATTATGTAAGACTGGTTTTCAAAATAACTTACACACTGAAAACAAAACTCTACTCTTCCAATCACTGGCAAATTTGGCTATTTCTCTTGTTACCACTTTTAACAAAATAGAATATTTTTCTGAATTACAGATAATAAGAATACAGCAATTTTTTTGAGATGTGTGTGTGTGTGTGTGTGTGTGTGTGTGTGTGTGTGTGTTGTTGTGTGTCCCTAGCTGGTCTAAAATTTTTCTCCTACCTCAGCCTCTCAAATGTTGGAATCATAGGCAAGTAATGTGAGTATAGGTTTCTACCACCAAACCCAGCTTTCTGGTGTAGGAATTTCCTGAAGACTTGAGAGATATTCTGATGCAAAATGAATTACATTTGTTCCTAAATGTAATTTTTTTTGTGAGACACTATCCCGACAAATTTGCAATTCCCCAAATTTGCTACACTGTATTTCAGTTTTAGATACTGTTACAAAGCTATGCTGCAAAGATGCCAAAGGGGTCTCTTAAACTAATTCTAATTCAAAACAAATCGGGCAAAACCCATGTTAAGTAAAAAGGTCTGAACAAAATCGCACCTAACCTATTCAGATTTACAGAAGTCAGTATTGTTATTTAAATTTCCAAAACAAAAAAGTATGGGTAATTTATGTAATCCACTTTGGGAAAATCTACCAGTCACAAACTTATCCCACAGGTAAATACACTCTCCACCACGTGAGCCAATCTCTCTGTGACAGTTACTAAGTCATTCCATTTGTCACAGCAGCTTCTGAAGGAGACGGTGACACCACAGGTAACCACACTAATTAAAGGGATTCACTGTCCTACTTTTCCAAGTTAGGTAACTGAAGTCCTTGAAAGTGAACTGATCCATAATCTAAAACTGCCAAAAGGAACCTTCATTTTAATCTATTTGACTTTCCAAATTCCAGAATGTATGTACAGTATCCACCAATTCATATCCCCATCACTCAAGTCCCAAAATTCCACCATCTCAGAAAGCATGTCATTCTGTCCCCTAAAATCCTTTCATTTAACAACAAAACTCAAGCACTAACGATTTATAATTCCAAATATTTTGGTCTACGTACTTCCAACGCATCCCTGCCAAGACAAGTTAAGCGTATTTTATGAGACAAGAGCCTTAGCAGTAATCATTTGCTGAGCACTTACTGTAAGAGCTCTTTGCACTTCAACTATTTCCTATCTCATCAGTTCTCAACAGTCTTGAGGTAAATACTCTCCGTTAGACCCATTTTGCAGAATAGGAAAATGAAGCACCCAAGAAATCAGGAATCTTGCCCAAGGTCACAAACCGGTGGGGCAGGATTTGATTCAAAGCAGGAGAGCAGAGTTCGGAGCCCGTGCTCCTAACGCTTCAACGAGTTAACATTTCACCCTTGACAGTCGCCTATCAAGAAATGGCAAATGTTCAACGCTAGGAAGAGCAGTTAAGATCCCTGTCCTACATCCACACTCGGGGCTTCCAATGACTTTGACAAATCAACTACATGGCCTCATTTTGCGAATGCACAAATGTGACTCCTGCCAGGGTAAACAAATTCCCTATCTTTCCAGGAACCGGAGCTCCGCAGCGGCCCAGGGCGTGCACACTAAGTTGCATCTGGGAGCGTGGAGGAAGGACCCCAACTATCCCGCAAAGGAAGCTGGGCGGAGCAAGGCTTATGCTTAAAGGTTGGAGCGGCCCGGGCGGGCGTCCGCGCGCTCGCTCGTGGCGACATAAACAAGGGAGGAGGCTGCGTTCTTCCCCGCACAATGAAGGCGCAGGTCCGGGGGAAGGCCGCCCGACCGGAGCCGCCGAGGCGAGGCCCGGCCGCGGCCCGCGTAGCGCGCGGCTGACCTCCGCCATGTTGGCCGTACACCCGGCCGCACAACAAAGGCTGCGCGAGGGCGCGGGCCGGAGCCTCGGCGCGCCCGCCGGCCCGCCGCCGCCCCACACGGCCGCTCTCGGCTGGGCCCGCCCGGGGCGGCCGAGACAAAGGCGCCGCGGCTCCGCGAGGGACCCGCCGGCCCTCCCCGGGCCGCCGCCGGCTCCTCCCTCCAGGCCGCCCGCTTACCTGTGGGCGGAGAGCGCGCCGCGGACCCGGCCCCGTCTAACGCGCCCGGTCGCCAGCTGCCGCCGCCGCCGCCACCGCCGCCGCCACGGGCCGCGCCTCCACCTCTCCCAGCGCCGAGACCGACGGGACACCCTGGGCCGCCGCCCTCGAGAGCGCGCCCGCCCGGCAGCCCGGCTCCCCTGCCGCCGCCGCCGCCGCCCCGCGCGTCCTCGAGCCCGCCGCGCGCGCCCGCTAAACACCACACACTGCGGCGGCCGCCATGAGCGGGCGCGCGCCGAGAGCCCGTTGGGGCGGGGCTTCCCACGGCCGCGCAGGCGCAGAGGCGGCCGGCGGCTTCGGCCCGCGCGCCTGCCGCCGTACTGGTTTCCCGCGGTGGCGGTTGGCGTCGGGACGCTTCGGTTACCGGAGCTGCGCCCCGAGCATCCCCGCGAGGCGGCTGTGCGTCTCCGGCCCTTCTGTGGGGCTGACGGGGTTTGCGCCTCTCCTCTCCCCGGGCCCGCGGCCTGGAGCGGCCGCCACGACCCCACTCCTGGAAGGAGAGAGGGCCGCCCCTCCCGGTAGGCTAGTTGGAAGCTGGCCAGTTAGAAGCACGCCTTTTCTTCTACATCCCCTCTCATCTAGGACGGTCCTCGTTGGGGACTGTCCATCCTGCTGCTTTAAATTAAAATGGAAAAAAAAAAGGGGGGGCGGGGAAGCCAGGCACTGTGGAGCACGTCTGTGACCCCGAGCACTCGGGCAGCAGAAACGGGGTCCTCACAAGTTTGAGGCCAGTCCGGTCTATATCTATGTAGAGAGTTCTGGGGCTTCACGGTGAGACCCTGTATCTAAAATAATAAAATGAAGACCTCATCTTCAGGGCCAGGGATGTATTCATGAGGAGTTCTTGCCTAGGGTGGAGGGGTGAAGCCTTTACATTTGATCCTGTGGTGAGAGGCTGTGTGTGTGGAGATCAGGGGGACAACTTGTGGGTTCTGGGGGTGGAACGCAAGTGGTGAGCCTTGGTGGCGGGGCTGAGCCATGTCACCAGTCCCCGTTACAACTTTTTTGATGGGTGCCTGAGTCTGACCGAGTTCCTGAGTGGATTTCCAGGGAAGAACTGAAGAAATGGAATGCTGTGTGCAAACAAAGTACTTTTTATATGGGATTTCAGGAAAGTCTCCAACCAGCCGAACCATCAGCACAAACACTGCCCCAGCCAGAACCCAGATTGTGCTCAAAGGCAGAATTTTCAGCTTCCCTCAGCATGTATGTAGACTGTGCCTGCGTTGATACTTATGTTCTCAATCTAATATTTTTCTTATTGTGGCATTCCTCTGGGACCATTAGCACATCCAGTTGACAAAGTTTTTTTTAAGGTGTTTTTAGCCAAAAACATCATATACTCCTAATATATTGGTCCTCAGAGTCCAAAAGCTAGATGAAGAATTTGCGTTATGTAGGTCCACAAAGATTTTAGATTTTAGTAGGGTTCTTGTTCATTTCAACAAATATTTATTTACTCAGGCCGTCTAAAATAATCAGTCATACACTGTGCTTAGTCACGGACCTTACCAAATAGGAAGATATTTATTCACTCTCCAATTCATTGAACAAATGATAGTCACCACGCTAGTCCTGAGAATACAGAACCATTGGCTGGGCACTTAGGAAGTATTTATAATCTTTAGGAGACACAAACATTAGTCTCATAAACATATCCCTACTGTTGTGAAAAAAAATCCCCAAAGAAGATGCTTGACTCGGGGATGTGAGTGCACAGGTGTATGGCACAAAGCTGAAGGATAAGGAATTAGCCAGGTTGGAGGGAGCCTGGAAAGTGTGGGGACACTAATGAAGTAAGAAAAATGTCAGAAGACAGCCCTGTCCACTTCTCCACTGGGTTTTTTTCTTAGGGGGTGGGCTGAGGAAGGGAGGGCATAAGACCCTGGGGTGATGCAAAGCCAGTGGAGTTCAGAGATGCTGTGCTTTGAGGACCAAGGTGCTCACTTGTGGTTCCTAAGGGACAGTACTCAGCCTGGTGACAAGTGTGAGCCTGAATGGGATTGGTGGGGAGGCCAAAGAAGCTGATGGGGAGAAGAAATGGAGGAAATTCGAGAGAAAACCCACAAAATGAAAGCCTAACCCGGGAAGTGGCCACAGAGAAGGATCTTTTTCAGGTGATCTGGAATGGGCACAGGAAAATATCAAATGCTACTACACCTCAGTGCCAGATTCACGTTTTACTTCATCAGTCCCACAAAAACTCCATAAAATAAGCCAAATGGTGGTGGCACATGCCTTTAATTCCAGCACTCCAGAGGCAGAAGCAGGCAGATCTCTGAGTTCAAGGCCAGCCTGATCTACACAGGACAGCCAGGGCAGCCAGGGCAGCCAGGACAGCCAGGGCTACACAGAGAAACTATCTCAGGAAGAAAAAAAAAACAGAAACCTTCACGAAATAACTACCATTATTGTTCCCATTCTTGCTCTGCTAGAGCAAGTAAGGCACAGGAAACCTAGAAGGTGCTAGATGTCAGTCAGGATCCAAATCCAACCCAGGTAGTGCACAGTGGAACATGCTTGTAGACCCGGTACTTGGGAGAATGAGACAAATGAGTCATCACTGAAGACATTGTCAAAAAACCTAAATTAAACGAGGCTTCAATGTCCTAACTGCTATTCCAAGGTTCTAGCAGAAAGCAGGATGCATGCTTGTTTTTGTTTTTCAAGACAGGATTTCTCTATGTAGCCTGGCTGCCCTGAAACTCAGTCTGTAGGCTAGGCTGGCCTCGAACTCAGCCACCTGCCTCTGCTTGGGATTAAGGGCATGTGCTCATCACAAGACACATTCTTTAAATAGAAAGAGCTTAGAGCACATGTAGAAAGCATGGAAACGGGGATCGAGAATTCAAGATCACAAGTACCTTGACCCTAAAGGGAACCCCTGTGTGGCTACATGAAGGCAGATTTTCTGAAGTCACGGGTAAACTGATGTGAAATTAACCAAAAAGGGTTTGTTTTGGAATGGACATTTTGAGTTTTGTCGATATCATTACTGCATAACTAGATATTATACAATGGAATTATGGAATATAATTTTAAATAATATGGCTCATGGCTGAGGCAAGAGTTCAAGTGCAGCTTTGACTACACTGTAATTCCAGGTCAGCACAAAATGAAACATTGTCTCAAAAGTAACAACAACAAACTGCCTACAGCTCTAATCTTAACAAACTGCAGGAATAAAATAGAAAAGGTGACAACCCAGGAATGATGTCTCACTCTTTTGGCCTCACAACATTCTTCAGTTACCTCGTAAGACTTTGTTTACAAAAGTGAGACCGATGTGGTGAATGTCATTAATCCTAGCACTCAGAAGGCAGAGGCAGTCAGATCACTGAGTTCAACAGGATCAAGGTCAGCCATAACAAGACCCTGTCTCAATAAGTTATAAAGACTACAGAAATATCAGAGGCTCTAGCTTAGTGGTAAAGCACTCGCTAGAACTGGTGAGGCCCAGGGTCTGATCCCCAGTAGTAAGGAAAAAATATTTTAAAACTAGCTGTTTTTCTTTCACTTTTTACAATAAACTTACAATTCCTTTGTAAGAGAAAATAAAGACAGTTCAGGAGTGAACTTTGCGTTTTCACAGGCACTGGACCTGGATACAGGCTTGGGAAAGAGAGCACTAACCCCGCCCCACCCCCAATCTCTTGGTCTTTCTGAACACAGCAAGATGAATAAGAGAAGCTGCCTTTGAGATCCTGCCGGCCCAAAGACAGGGCATCTCTGCCCCTCACACCTTAACCCTCCTTTCTCCCAATAGCATTTGTCCATTTGAAAATGACAGCATCTGTCTGGACTGATGCTAACAGACAGCCAAGAACCTTATAAATGACTGGAGTCTTTGAAGTTGCTGGGTACCCAGGACAGAGCGTTCCCAGAGATGCCAGAGAAAGGCAAGTGTCAAAGTGTCGGCACTTTTACATCAGCACCCAGATGCAGTCCTGCCTCCTGAATTTGTTCATTCCTTTTCCTCTTGACCTGTTGCTTTTCCCTTTGGCTGTTTCAAGCCTCCTCTCCTCCAGAAACCAAAATTCTCTCTTTCCTTTTTCTGATTCCTTTTTATAAAAAGCTAATCTCATCAGATTAATTTCATCTCAGGGGTTTAATGAGATTTAAAAACCCGGTTGGCTAAGTCTGGGTGATAAGTATGGGTAGGACATGAACCTCACTGTCATAAAGTTAATGGACCTCCCATTTTAAAGTCAAATGCCACATGGATGGTGGCATTTCCATGATACTGTAGTAAAGCACTATTTTACTACTTGCCCTGTTGGGGGAATCAAACCCCAAACCCCTTGCTTGCTACAGAAGCACTGTGTCACTATGCTGTGGGATATTAGTTGAAGATGTGTTACATTCATTTATGCTGTGGAATATTTGTTTAATGATGCAAAGATGTGTTGCATTCTTTTATATTGCATTTATTTAACTCTGTAAAGCTGTGTTACTTTGCCTGTCTAAAACACCTGATTGGTCTAATAAAGAGCTGAATGGTCAATAGCTAGGCAGGAGATAGAAACAGGTGGGACTGGCAGACAGAGAGAATAAATAAGAAGAGAAGAAGGAAGAACAAAAAAAGGAAGAGAGGAGGATGCTGGGAACCAGCCACATAGCCAGCCACAGAATAAGAAGGAAAGAAAAGATATACAGAAATAGAGAAAGGTAAAAGCCTGGAGGCAAAAGGTAGATGAGATAATTTAAGAAAAGCTGACTAGAAATAGGCCAAGCTAAGACCGGCCATTCATAAGAATAAGTCTCCATGTGATTATTTGGGAGCCGGGTGGTAGGCCCTCCCAAAGAGCAAAGAGAAAAACACAAAACAAAACCCAACTACACCACCAAGTTGCATCTCTAGACCAGAAAGGTATTTTGTAAACAATAATGCTGTAATGAGGGCATTTCAGGTCCTGAAATACTTCAAAATAAGAGTGTCTAAGGATCCTGTTGAGTGGCAATCGCATCTCCAATGGGATATAAAGCACCTGTCCTGTACTAACCCTTGAAGGGCCCCTTCACAGAAATGACTCACTTTCCTCTTAGGAACAAAGCGGACATCCATGACTGTATCTTTATTGGGATAGTTAATATAGATGAGATACACAGTTCCTGGCATTGTCTCACAAGAAGTCTTTCTTTCTTTCTTTTTTTTTGGGTTTTTTTTTTTTTTTTTTTTTTTTTTTTTTTTGGTTTTTTGAGACAGGGTTTCTCTGTGCAGCTTTGCACCTTTCCTGGAATTCACAGAGAGATCCGCCTGGCTCTGCCTCCCGAGTGCTGGGATTAAAGGCGTGCACCACCACCACCGCCCGGCCCGATTTTCTTAAGAAATGAAGTAGGAACAAGCAGAATAAACACACTGGGTCTGGCATTGCCCGCCTCCCTTTTCCCTGAGATAATGTCTTGCTGACTATCTCACACTGGTTTCCAACTTACAGTCCTCCTGAGTGCTGGGATTATAGGTGTGTGCTACCACACCTGTTTTAAATTCAAGTTTCAAATGCTCTGGGATGCCTATAAACCTGACTAGCTGGGCGTACTGAGAACTCTTAATCCCCACTGTGCTGTAGAGCAAGTTCAAGGACAACCTGGGATATATGAGACCCTGCCTCAGCGCAAACATACACAAAGGTGAATTCAAGCTTTATGTATGTATACAGTTCGGATATCCAGAAAATCATCCCTCCAATATGCGACACCACAGTAACTTTTTTTTTTTTTTTTTTTTTTTTTTTTTGGTTATTTGAGACAGGGTTTCTCTGTGTAGCTTTGCGCCTTTCCTGGAACTCACTTGGTAGCCCAGGCTGGCCTCAAACTCACAAAGATCCGCCTGCCTCTGCCTCCCGAGTGCTGGGATTAAAGGCGTGCGCCGCCGCCGCCGCCGCCGCCACCCCCCCCCGCCACAGTCTTTCAAGTGTCTCAGCCGCCGCCGCCGCCGCCGCCGCCGCCGCCGCCACCACCACCACCACCACCAACCGGCCACAGTAACTTTCAAAGTGTCTCAGCCAGCATGGCCTTGGCCCCAGCAGTCTGCAGTGCCCTGTTCCAAAGCACAGATCCTGCTCTTATTTCACCTGTTTGCTGCTACACTCATGAACAGTTTTCCAGGGTCTCTGCAGTCTCTCCACTTTTAAAAAACCTACTCAATCTCTCCTCCATCAAGCCACTACGGTTCACTGACTCTATGAGGAATGAATGTATTCCTGGTGTTTAAAGAAGCCCACTGGCTGACTGGCCTCTACTGTCCATGCATGGTGTCCTCTGCATGCGTTTAAAGCAGTTCATGTCAGACAGGGTATCCCACCCCTGTCCTCCCAACATTTGAGAGGCTGAGACAGGAGGTTATCAAGCGGGAAGCCAGCCTTGGCTACATAGCAAGACTAGGTTTTAGCAAATAAGAAAACAAAAGAACCAAGCCCTATAATGGTGCCAAATTGGCCGAATCAGTCACATGTTCTCCAGATGCCTTGTGACTACAACAGATCACCTCACACCTCACAAGGACAACCTCCTGCTTAGGTCTCTCACTTGTGCTCCTTGTTTCTGGGCAGTTACAGTGTCTTTTGCCCTGGAAGACACTTTCCCCTTTTCTCCTATTTTTGTTGTTTTAATTTTTAAATTTATTTTGTGTGCCTGTGTATGTGTGTGAGTGTGTAGTTGGCAAGCTGTATGTATGCAAGTCAGAGAACAACCTGCTGAAGCCCGTTCTCTCCATTCCCCGTGTGGATTCCAGGGCTTGAGCTCAGGTCCTCAGCTTGATGGCAAACACCTTTTCTTAATGAGCCACCTCACTGGCTAGATTTTTTTCTTTTTGAGACAAGATTTTATTCTCTAGCTCTGGCGCCCTGGTTACACCATGTAGCGCAGGATGACCTCATATTCACAGCAATCTTCCTGCCTCTGCCTCACAAGTGCTAGAATTATACAGGTAAGGGCCCAGCTATATTATCTCGTTTTATGTATGGCTGTGAGTTCACATTTATGGTCCTGGAGACATAATCGCATTCCTCTCAACACTTCACTCTGCCGCTAGTCAGACAGCAGAGCCTTTCTTGGCCTGAAACTGGGAAGTGCTCCTCCCTCCCAGATTCCTATCAGCTCTGCAAAGAAAAGCAGTTCCCAGGCTTGTCAGACATGCCTGAAGCAGAGCAGAAACAATGTTTCCTTTATCAGACACACCTGTCCCCATCCATTCACTGTCTGGGGTTGAAGAACTCATTAAGCAGCATCCAGAAAAAGACTCTTAACAAGTGGGAAGTTGAAAGAAGAATTGAGGTATTCAAGAATGGAACTAGCTGCAAAAGAAGTTCCTGAATGGTCAGGGGATGCATGTGCCCACCACTACAGCTGACTGTAGTTTTCCGTACTATTCTATGTCTTTGGGGAAAGGGTCATGTGTTGGCCAACACATTTTGCAAGAAGTTAGAAAACCCGAATGGAAACACATGAACTATGAACCAAAGGCTGAGGGCCCCCCAACTGGATCAGGCCCTCTGAACAGGTGAGACAGTTGATTGGCTTGATCTGTTTGGGAGGCATCTAGGCAGTGGTACCAGGTCCTGGGCTCGCTGCATGAGATAGATGTTTGAAACCTGGGACTTATACAGGGACGCTTGGCTCAATCTGGGAGGAGGGGACTGGACCTGCCTGGACTGAGTCTATCAGGTCGATCTCAGTCCTGGGGGGGGGGGGTGGCCTTGATCTGGAGGTGGTGGGAATGGGGGGTGGGCTGGGGGGAAGGGGGGCAGGAGGGGGAGAACAAGGGAATCTGTGGCTGTTATGTAGAACTGAATAGTATTGTAAAATAAAATAAATAAAAATAAATAAATAAATATAAAAAAAGAAGAAGTTAGAAAACCATGTACAGGGGACTAGAGAGCTGGCTCAGTGATTTAGATACTTGTTACTCTTGCAGTGGATCCAGGTTCGAGACCCAGCACCCAAGTGATGGCTTACAACCACCTATAACTCCAATTCTAGGGGATCTGACACCTTCTTCTGGCCTCTGCAGGCATCAGGCATGCACATAGTGCCCATACATACATTCAGATTAAACACTGACACATATAACATAGAATTTTTTAAAAATCTAAAAAATTAAAAAGAAAAGAAAATCCTTTACGTTTTTATTATTTTGTCATTTTGGTGGTCCTAGGCAGGCAAGTGGTATTGACAATTACTTTTCAAATGTCTTTTTTTTTTTTGAGGGGGAAGGGGCAAAGTCATCTCTGTTTTGAAATTTTTATTCTTTCATAATTTCATGTTTATGTATGATGTACCTTGATTACATATTTTTCCTACTGTTATCTTCTCCCTTCCACCCAGCCCCTTCATCTTCTCATCAAGTCCTCTGCCTGCTTTCATATTTGTTGGCTTGTTGGTTAGTGTCTTAGTTACTTTTATACTGCTGTGATAAAACATCATGACCAAGCAAAGTATAGATGGGTTTATTTGGGGTTTATGGTTCCAGAGGGATGGAGTCCTTAACCATAGGTTGAAGGCAAGGCAGCAGGCAGCTGGATCAGCTGAGAGCTCACATCTTGATCTGTAAGTAGTAGCCAGAGAGTGTACTGGGCATGAGGGAGGCTTTTGAAGCATCAAACTTGTACCCAGTGAGACACCTCTTCCAAAAAGACCACACCTCCTAACTTTTCCCAAGGAGTTCTACCAACTGAGAACCAAGCAGTCAAGTGCATGGACCTATGGGGCCATCCTCATTAAAACCACCATAGTGTATAGAGTATTGGAGAAAGGGCAACTTATAGGTGGTTACCCCAACAGCCCTGAACTGCCCATAGCTTTCCAGAGAGGAATGAGGCCTTGTGAAACTTTTCCCCATCCATAGTGGAATCTTTTTGTTTGTTTGTTTGTTTGTTTGTTTGTTTGAGACAGGGTTTCTCTGTGCAACAGTCCTGACTGTCCTACAACTCTCTCTGTAGACCAGACTGGCCTCAAACTCACTGAGACCCGCCTGCCTCTGCCAAGTGCTGGGGTCAAAGGCGTGAGCCTCCACTGCCTGGCCATAATGGTATCTTGATGAACCTAATCTTGTGCTGGTGGCTACTCCTGCTGTGAGTTAATGAACATGACAGCCATTCATATTCACAAGGGAGCTCTCTGTGGCACTTCTTTCTATCCTTTAGCTCTTACATTCTTCCTATCCCCTCCCACAATGTTTCCCACCCTTGAAGGGAGTATTGTAGATATTCAGAGCACTCATAGCCACCTATCCTCAGGACTGTGATTGGTCATGAATTAACCATTGCCCACTTCAAACACAAGTTTCTCTCGCCAAGACTGGGAGTAACACTAATCAATGAAACATAAATATTTAGAAGGCAATTAGAGACATCATGACTATATAGCAAATCACAGTAATGTGACCTCTCCAGATAGGGAGATTTTTGACCAGGTTTATAATACCAGGCTCTTATGGAACAGGCCTCAAATGCAATGGGGAAAAAGTGGTTGGTTACTATTGTAGGGTTTCTATTGCTGTGAGGAGACACCACGACCATGGCAACTCTTATAAAGGAAAACATTTAATTGGGTGGCTTACAGTTTCAGAGAATTAGTCTATTACCATCATGATGGGACATGGTGGCATGCAGGCAGACATGGTGCTGAAGAAGGAACTGAGAGTAGAGAAGGAACTTCATCTTGATCCCACAGGCAACAGGAAGTGATCTGTCTCACTGGGTGTAGCTCGAGCATTAGAGACCTCAAAGCCCACCCCTCAAAATGACACACTTCCTCCAACAAGGCCACACCTACTCCAACAAGGCCACACCTCCCATTAGTGCCACTCCCTTTGGGGGCCATTTTCTTTCAAACCACCACAGTTACCCACGTGAAGTCAATCTACTATTGCATCAGTGGGCACATCTTGCCTGGCAGGTTGGTTCTGTAGCTCACAGGGTTCACAGCTAGATCCGACCGTTGATGACTTCTCTCCCCTCACAGTCTGTAGAGCATTATGAAAGCCAGACAACAGGAGGACACCTCTAGCTCAGCTCCAGTTTGTTTTCTCTATGTCCTGCAGACAGTGTGGTGGTGTACACCTTATGGTAGTTTGAATGTAATTGACCCCCATAAAGTCATAGGGAGTGGCACTATTAGAAGGTATGACTTTGTTGGCATAGGTATGGCCTTGTGTTGGAAGAAGTGTGCCACTGTGAGGGTGGACTTTGAGGTCTCCTATGCTCAAGTGTGCCCAGTGACACAGTTCACTTCCTGTTCTCTGTAGATCAAGATGTAGAACTCTCAGCTCCTTCTCCAGCACCTTGTCTGTCTGCATTCTTTAACTGTAAGCCACCCCTGTTGTAGGATATTTGATCTCACTGTAAAACTCCGAGACTGTCTGTGT
Organism: Peromyscus leucopus; assembly: GCF_004664715.2. NCBI lineage: Eukaryota > Metazoa > Chordata > Mammalia > Rodentia > Cricetidae > Peromyscus > Peromyscus leucopus. The sequence continues at coordinate 77,880,646 of NC_051067.1, forward strand.
TAATAAAGTTAACCTTGAGTGGGGGGCAGGGGGAGGGGCAGAGCCAATGACTAGTTGACAAGAATCAGTCACAGAGAATACGGAGGACCTAGAGTATGAATTGAGTGACACAGGAAGGAGTAGGGAGAGACTTGGAGATTTGAGGGCTTCTTGTCCTTCCTTTTGGGGTCTTAGAAGGTCAGCTGGTCGCTCCTCCTCTGCTTCTTTGAGCTATCAGGTTTTCACCCCAATATCTGACTCTCGAGTCTTTATTGATAATAGAATGACTTAGATAAACACAATACACCCTAATTAAATGTTTTCCTTTATAAGAGTTGCTATGGTCTTGGTGTCTCTTCACAGAAATAGAAACCCTAACTAAGACAGAAATCTTTAGTACTAGGGTTTTGTCTTCTAGTTCTGGTGGGTAACCATGAGCAATGGAAACAGACTATTTGGTTTGTGGGGTTGGGGATTGTTTCTGGGACCTCCTTAATCAATGATTCATAGGAAGTATCCTATATACCGCATTAGAATTTTTGTTTAATGGCTTTTAGAAGCATTGTCTTTCCATGTGGATTACTGCCTTTCAAACTCTATTTCTTAATTATCTAATGACCCTTTCAGTGGGGTTGCCTAAGACCATCAGAAAACACAGATATTTTACATTACAACTATAGCTAAACTACGGTTACAGTGTAGCAACAAAAATAATTTTATGGTTGGGGGTCACGACATGAACTGAATTCAAGGGTCACATTAGGAAGGTTGAGAACCTCTTTATTAGAGGCTTGCACCACCAGGCACAGGTGTGGGACAGGGAATCCAGTTGAAGGCTTTTGCATTCCAGACAAACACTCTCAACTGAGATATGTCCCCATCTCCTGCTTTCATTGGAATTGTTTTAACCACATGTAGTTGAGTCTCTATATCCAGGTTCCCTACATCATGGATTCTACGAATTTTTTTTTTTTGAGATAGGGTCTCATTCTGTAGCCTTAATTACCCTCAGTTTCTTTTGATCTACCTGACATTGCCTCCTAAGTGCTGGGACTAAAGGTGTGCACTACCACACCTAGCTTGGATGTTTTTCTTGTTACCTGCTGAATAATAAAGTATAACACTGTTTACATGCATTTTCATTGTGTTAGGCATTTAAAATTAGAGATGATTTCAAGTTGGTGGTAGAGTGCTCAGCACACCCAGCCCCTCAGTGAGCTTGCAGTACCACAGAAATTAGGGAAGTAATCTCAACTATAGGGATGATAAGAAGGTCGAGGGATTAAAGCTGGTTTGGAGTACATAGTCTCAAAATAAATAAATAAAATTTTAAAAGGGCTAAGGCTGTAGCCCAGTGATAGAGTGCTTGCCCAGTATTTTAAAGGTCCTGGACTCCATCCCTGGCATGACACTAAACAAATACACAGAAGAATGTGCACAGATCGTATGCAATTAGATCTTTTGCTTGCCCATCCTGGTACCTGCAGATGTCTTAAGAATATCTCCATGCTCCCATGGATACAGCTGAATACTGCATTACCTTTTTTTTTTTTTTTTTTTTCTTTTTTGGGTGTGTGTGAGGTGGTAGTGGAGGGTTTCTTCTTCTGTTGTTCAAGCTGGATTGGAATCCACTAACATAGCACAGGCTGGCCCAGAACTTACAATAATCCTCCTGTCTCAGTCTCTCCAATGTTGGTGCTGGGATTACAGGCCTGCCTCTACCATGCCTGGTTTTATATTGTGCTGCTTTTATAATTAAAGATAATAAGGCCAATAAATACTCTCCCAAAATAAAGTCTGTGTGATTACTGAGTAAGAATATAAGCACAGAAGCCATTTTTAAAAGACATTTTTTTTAATTACACATAGATACGTGCATGTCCGTACAGGTGTCTGTGGAGACCAGAAAAGAGTGTCAGATTTCCTGTCTGCCTGATGTGGGTCCTAGGAATTAAACCCAGGTCCTCAGGAAGAACAGCCAGCTCTTAACCACTGAGCCATCTCTCCATACCCCCTGAATGGGCTCCAGTCCCGCTGAATGGGTTCTAATCCCAGTCCCAACAAACAGCCGGCTGAGGCAAGAGGATGAGGATTTTTTTTTTAAATTTTATTTATTTTATTTTACAATACCATTCAGTTCTACATATCAGCCACGGGTTCCCCTATTCTCCCCCCTCCCACCCCCTCCCCTTACCCCCAACCCACCCCCCATTCCCACCTCCTCCAGGGCAAATCCTCCTCCGAGGACTGCGATCAACCTGATAGACTCAGTCGAGGCAGGTCCAGTCCCTTCCTCCCAGCCTGAGCCAAGTGTCCCTGCATAAGCTCCAGGTTTCAAACAGCCAACTCATGCAATGAGCACAGGACTTGGTCATACTGCCTAGTTGCCTTCCAAACTGATCAAGCCAATCAACACCTATTCAGAGGGCCTGATCCGGCTGGGGGCCCCTCAGCCTTTGGTTCATAGTTCATGTGTTTCCATTCATTTGGCTATTTTTTTTTCAATAATTGAGTAAAACCGAAATTTATTATAAGCCACAGTCGTCCTAGGGACCTCCATGCTATATATATAGCCTCCATGGTTCTATGGGTTGTGGTCTGATTGTTCTTTATTTTATATCTAGAATCCACTTATGAGTGAGAATATTCCATGACTGTCTTTCTGGGTTTGGGTTACCTCACTCAGGATGATTTTTTCTAGTTCCAGAGGATGGGGATTTTTGAGACTAGGCCAAACTACAGAGCAAGACTCCAAGAAAACAAAATAAATATGAGGATGTGGGAAAGTGGTGGAGCAACTGCCTGGTCTGTGTGACTCTGGCTTCAACTCCCGGTATAAAACAGGAGGCATTGACTAGCCCGACTTTTCAGTAGTGTGCTGCTTTCCTTGTCTTTGTCCCCTTTCTTAATAAAAATGTAGACCTTAAAGATATGTTGAAAATGTTGCTCAGGCTTACATCATTATGGTTTGAATGAGCCAAAAATTCTATTCCCCTCCCCCCCTCCATTACCCAGAATAATAACTCTTAAGAGCTAAAAACTTCAAAGCACTTCGAGAGCACTTAATTAATCCTCTCTGGTGCCAAAGAGAAAGACACAGATATTCACAGAACTTCATCCTGACCTTCTTCAATTTGGCAAGCCTTCTGCTGACTTCGAAAAGCCATGTCTGTCCCACGAAGGTTATTTGGGCCACCTCAGCATCAGTGGCCCTTACCTAATGAAACCTGGTAATCCGAGCGGTTCGAATTGCTGTCTCCTTGGACTCTGGCGGGCCAAGGGGAGCTGCTGAAAGCCTAGAAGAGAAAGGGCAGTGATTCCCGGGAGAGCAGGAATACAAAGTGCGTCTGTAGGGAACCTGCGAGAACTGCGCGCGATTGAGCAGATTGCATCAGCGTCCGATTGACTCGCTGGAACTGGGGCACCGTGGTAACCCAGCTCTTCTCAGAATTCCGCTCTCCTGAGGCCCTGAGCACCGGCGGCGGGCCTCCACGTGCTCATAGCTCACCTCCTGTGCGTGGGAAGCTCCAGGCCACACTTTTCTCTCTATTCAGACTTGCTTCCTGCGGAAGGTCTAACGAAAATAGAGCAGCCGTGCCTGGGGGGAACCCAGTTCACGAGTGGCTGCCTCTCACAGCCCTCCCCACCCCCCTCAAAATCTGGTCTAGTTCTTAAAATTCTCACCACCTGATCTGTTACACAATGGCAGGAATGACATCAAATAGTATTATTTTTTTATCTTGATATATAGTCCAGCCTGGTCTTGAACTCCTATATATAATTCAGACGGACCTTGAACTCTTGGCAATCCTCCTGCCTCAGCCTCAAGTTCTGGAATTACAGGCTTGTGTCACCAAGCCCATCTTCAGATTTTTAAAAAAGACATTAGTATGTATGAGTGTTTTGTGTGTGTGTGTGTGTGTGTGTGTGTGTGTGTGTGTGTGTGTGTGTGCGTGCGCGCCTGGTGCAGTTAGAGGTCGGAAGACAGTATTAGATTCCCTGGAATTGGAGTTACAGATAGTTGCAAACCATTGTGTCATTCTGGGAATCGAACTCAGGTCCTCTGTAACTCTTATAACAGGTGCTCTTAACTGCTGAGCTATCTCTCTAGCCCTCATGTTCAGATCTTACTTTCAATTCTGATGTAAAAGATTAAGAAATGCTTACTGAGGGTTTGTTATATGTCAGGCACTTTTGGAGCCCTGGGTCTGGCCCAGACCTCAAGGGCCTTCATTTTCAGAAAATAACCACACTGCAAACCCAGTGGTGGAGGCACCAGGCAGCCACCACCGAGAGGAGCTGCACGTGAGAAGGGGCGCTGATCGTCAGGAGCAGGAAGGACTCGCCCTATGGTGTTTCATCCTATGGTGTTTCTGCTTTGGTTTGCGGTGTGAGAGGTCAAACCCAAGGCCTTGCAATGCTAGACAAGCACCCTATGGAGGGACATCCCACATCCATCTTTGGTCTTTTTGTGATTTTAATCGCTGTCAGAATATTCTGAAGAGCCACAGACTGTCTGCACCGTTCCTCACTTGACAGAATTCTTGAGTCACTTGGCTGCTTTATGCTCAAATAAAAACTCCTGACAGTAGGAGTTAGCAAGCGGCCTCGTGAGCTCTGAACAACCCACTAGCCAAGATGAGGTTTTACATTTGTAAGTGGTTAGGAAAACATAGTCATGACACGTAAAAATGACTTTAAGGTGCAGTTTCTAGTGTTCATGAGTCAAGTTTTACTGCGACATGGCCACACCCCTTCATTTACAAACCGTCCACTCACTCTGGAGTTTGCTACAATAGCAGAGCTGAATACTGGCCTCCTGGACCACACAGCTTGCCTTAGCTAAATATTTACTCTTTTGCTCTTTATAGAAAGCCTGCCAGCCTCTGCTAGAGTAAACACATTGATACAAGCCTTTGAAAATCTTATCATTTGTCACAAATGAATAGTAAACTAGAAAAGATCATTTTAAAACCAAAGTACAGATGAGTAGTAACTAGAAGAGATAATTTTCAAAGGAAAGTAACCCAGAGGTACATCCTCTAGTGAAACCTTGGGAAATGCTGTTGCGCTCCTCAGGGTAGCACTTTGGCTAGGTAAACTTCTTTATATGGGCTAATGAGAGCAGTAAAAAAGTAGTTCATGGTCTAACGTGAACAAGGTTAAGGACTTCACATATAGAACGCCGTTCTGACGCCAGAAGGTAAAGGCTCACAGAGGTGAAGCAGTTTGCCCAGCCAGAGTCACACCAGTAGAAAAAGACACCTTTAAGGGTTTTTACCAGGTTTTGAAATTTTAAGGCTACTGCAACTTAAACATTAACCCACCATAATTTGACACACTGTGACACCTGTATGGTACCAAGCTGAAAAGTCCATCCCTCAATCTGTCCTCAGAAAAATCCATTGGCAGGTTCTGGGCAGGGGGTGTTACCTACACAGAGTCCAGCTGTATTGTGATTCATCTGTACAAGCTGAGCAGAAAAGATGTGATGCCATCTAGGGGTGCAGGAACAGGTTTGTTTTCTCCTCCAATTAAAGAATTAAATCTTGGGGAGTCCTGGCAGAGCCATCATATGATAATGGGGAAAATGGGATCCCCTCTTAGGGTTCTCAGTCTCATAATTACACACACACACACACACACACACACACACACACACATACACACACATGTTTGAATATATATATATATATATATAACCTGAGAAACAGTTTATCCGAGTTTAAGAGGAAAACCCCAAGGCAGGCAAGCTCTCACAGCTGCAGGGAAGAAGAGGAAGGAGAAACTGAGCCAGCATGGAGGCCAGCGTCATGGTTGCAGACAGCCTCATAGCTGGGGAGGAAGCTCAAGAGAGAACACAAGGATGCCCACCATACACCCCCACCATAATATGCCAACTCACCATTGGCCCAACGCTCAACCAATCACAGACTGAAGCCTCCAGAGGGCTAGTTGGGGAATTTAAAAATAGATGTGGGTTCTGGCCAGCATCAGGAACAAAAAGAAGGAAGGGAATTATGTCCCTCTGAATCAGAACCCAGAAAGACAGACTGATCCAGCTGAACATCATAGCTAAGCAGAAGACCGGAGTAAATTAGCCCAGCAGTGGTGGTAGAACAAGATAAAATGCTTATTTTAATAAAACAGACACATGAGGGGAGGCACTGGGGATTTGACCGTATGGTAAAGTGCTTGCTTCGAATTTGCGAGGACATGGGTTTAAGTTGAAGCACAGCAGAACAGGTGTATAAGGAGAGAGAAAGGTCAGAACACCCCAAGTTGTGAATCTCAGTGACAAGGATGGTGATGGGCTTGGGGGAGGGAAGGGAGATGTGTCTCAGGGGTGTTCTGTGGGGTGTTCAGGTAGAGAACGGCAGCAGCGGACAGCAGGGAACTGTGGAATGGAAGTTAAGAGGGTAGCATGCTTTAGGGTATCATCTACCTAGAGCAGATGTTTGAAGCCATAGCAGGTCTGTGTTAGAAATGCTGAGTGCCAGCATGGCCTGCTGGGAGGTGGTGAAATCTTTACCACAAGGAGCCTAGGGAGGGGGCTCTAGGTTGTGGTGAGTGTGTCCTTGAAGGGCATAGGGCACCTCCTCTTGATCTCTTTCACTTTCAGGCCACAAACAGAGAAGCTTGACTCCCCCAGACACCTCTGCTGCAGTGTGCTGACTCACCAGGAGACGCAATGCTAAACCAATCACAGACTGAAGCTTCCAACACTGTGAGCAAAAAGAACCTTTCTGTAGGTGGATAGCCTCAGGTATTTGCTATCAGAACAAAAAGCTTTCCTGGAAGCCAGTGAGAATTCAAAGGGCAAGAGGTAGAGGAAGAGCCACAGAGAAAGGCAAGAGAGTAGGAAGAGGAGAGTCAGCCTAGCGTGGGGAGAGCAGGAGGAGGTGGGGCTCCATCTCAGAACCAGAGCAACAACAAGCAGGGTGCAAGCGGGGCTGGGGGGTGGGGGGTGGGGGGGCGCGGGACGACTTGGAAGAATGCTGGGTCTGTGCCTTTCTCGGGGTGATTTTGAACTTCTCTTCCTCCTGACTCTACCTCCTGAGGTTAGAGGAATGGAACTCCACAGTCGGCAAGTTTTTTCTTCCTTGCTTTCTTTTTTTCTTTGAGACAGGGTTTTTTTTGTGTAGCTTTGGCTGTCCTGGAGCTGGCTCTGTAGACCAGGCTGGCCTGGAACTCAGAGATCTGCCTGCCTCTGCCTCCCGAGTGCTGGGATTAAAGGTATGTGCACCACCATCACCTGGCAGCAAAATCCTTTTCTAAATACAGAGAATTTAGGGAGTTCTCATGCTAGGTTTAAGTGTTTTTGTCTTTCATCAGTAGCATAACCTCCTTCTGTTTACTTCTACCGGGTAGGATAAAATTTAGTAGAAAAGCAGATATTTACGTGGACAGATTGGAACTGTTTTTCATCACCCTGACATAATAAGTTTTTGGCCAAAGGAAACAAAGCACTCCTAGCAAAGAAGCCAACCATGAGGACCTGGAGAGATGGTACAGTGACTAAGAGCAGAGATCCTTACAGCAGAACTTAAAAATTGGCTTACAACCACCTGTAACTCAGTTCCAGAAAATCTCACACCCTCTTCTGACTTTCTGCAGGTACTGCATGCACTTGGTACACACACACACACACACACACACACACACACACACACACACACACACGCAGGCAAATAAGTAAACAAATAAAAAATAAATGTAAAAAGAAGAAGAAGCAACAGAAGCCAGCTGTGGTGGTATATGCCTGTAATCCCAGCACTTGGGAAGTGGAAGCAGAAGGCTCAAGAGTTAAGTCCAACCTCAACTATATATGGAGTTTGAGGTTAGCCTGGCTACTTAAGACTGTCTCAAAAGCAAAAACAAAGCATCCAGTGAAGAATAGCCATGGCACCAACCCCTGACATTTAGTACTGGAGGAGAGAACTGTCTAGACGGGTCTAAAAGATTCATAGCAGTCCTTTGCTGGCATGGGAAGTGTGGTGAGGCCTGAAAGCCATGCAAGGTGCCTTCAGGCCTGATACAGGAGGTTTTAAAAGCCCAGAGTAGGTAAAAGTCTTGTTAAGGAAGATCTTCCATTCAGTTCTGTTTCTTTCAGTGCTGAAGATTGAACTAGAGCCTTATGCTTGCTATGGAAGGCCCTACCACTGAATTCTATCCCAGCCCAGGACCCTCCAAATAACTCTTTATGTGACTTTCTTAGAATCACGTTAAAGCCCCTACCGCCCCACCAGAAAGAGGGTGCAAGTTCTAAACAGTCCCCGGTTCCTCCTGGGTATTAAGAGACAAAGCGGGGTGTTATGCACCTGGCATCCTTCAGGACCTTGGAATAGCAAGAAAGACACTAAGGGCCTTGAACTCAGTGCAAGGATGTGCACTGACAAAATCCAGCGAGTGAGTGAAAAAGGCAGTCACTACTGTGCCCTCTGGATCCTGGCTGGGCCAGCACAAGAGTTAAACTAACTGGCACAGGCCCAGCTGGGGTGCTCACAAACTCTAGGTGGGGTACAGTTTCTCAATCCTCCTGCGGCGGCGGCAGCAGCAGCAGTGGGGGGGGGCTCTCAAAACCTTTCTTCCATCTTAAGTAAGTGGGTCACTGGGGCCCACAGAGATGAGAGCCCAGCAAGGTGTGGGAGCTGGCAGAGAGAGCTGGACAGGGCCAATACCTTATTCCTGAGTTTCCCTGTCATGAAATGAGGGAACTTTCCCATTCTGGTTCTGCGTGCACAGGCACTTCTTCGCAGGGTGGGAGGTCTAGGAAGATTAAAAGCCACCTTCTGTCACCACAGCCATGACAATGCAGTTGCTGGACTGTTCTCCCTGTTCCATAAGTAAGGAAATGTGCTTCAGGAAATGTCACATGCTGCACCAAGGCCACTGTGGTTAGATGGCCATAGGGCTGCCCTTCACATTGAGGTCTGTGTCTGCTTTTCGGGCCCCCCTCCCAATCACTTTTGATTACAAGTTTCAGGCTCTGATAAACCTCTGATAGAAGAGAACAGCCAAAACCCCATTGCTCTCCCTGGAGCCCTCAGAGCCTCTGTCTTGTATTTAGGGTTCACAGTTGAGCCTTCAACAGCAGGCCCTGGCCCACTCCATCTTGCGACAGTGAGTATAGACTGAAACTTTGCTTTGGACCGGGCACTAGCGGTGAGGGGCTCTCCCAGTGGTCCTGTGACCCTCAGTACCAGTCTATGACATGAGCACCATGTGATCCACACTTCAGACCCAGAGTGTTCATGAAACCCACCAGGAACTGCTCAAACAGGTTGGAATAAGAGGTTGACTGTCTCATGCACTAGACAAATAGCTGCCTTGTAAAGGAAATGACCATTCCCAAAGGCTGATGATCGCTCCATAATGCAGGTTGTATCAGCTATGAAGCATCCACATTCCACACATCAAGAATGCAATGTTAGTCTAACTTGCTCCTTTCCATGTCTCTTTTCTGCATGCCCACCCTGCCAATGTTGGGACACATCTGCTTTCAGAGGCAGTCTATGATTATATTTTAAGATGACTGGCTGGATATGACCACTCTCATGATGACCCAAAGCCTAGGACATGAGGATAGGGAGGTAGGTGACCCTTTGAGTAGGTCTATTTCTTTTTATATCACATGACCCAGACCTATTTAAGCCTTCCAGTAGATCTCTATACACCTAAACAAAGTCCAGGATTTTGCCTTAGGTGATCTGGCCTCTTGTCTGATTTTCACATGGCCAGATAATTCTGACTTGGGTTTATTTGTTATGTTTTCAAAGACTTTTAGTTTATTTATTAATTTTGTTCCTGGAGCTGGGAATGAAGCGTAGTGATAGAATACTAGCCTGGCATGCAGAAGGCCCTGGCTCCAGTCTCCTCAAATGACTTTCTGACCTCCTTCCCTCCTCAAGCAAAAGCACTCTGAAGTTATGGCCACTCCTCAGTGTTTTTCTTCTTTTCATTTAATATTCAAAGTAATGAGTTTTGTGATGACATTTTCATGATGTGTTGTACTTTGCTCATTGTCACACCCTGATTATCCTGTCCCCTCGACCCCTCCCACTGATCCTTGATGAACAGAAAACATCAGCACAAACACAATCCCGCTCTGAGAACAGTTCTCCACTAGAAGAGAGGCTCTGCTTGCCTTGTTCCAGACCCTTCTCAAGGGTCTGTCTGGTGAGCAGCCTTTGAAGACAGAGATGATACCTCCTTCAAAGAGCAGGGCTGCTTACAGCATCAGAAGATGGAAAATGCCTCTCACTGACCAGCAAGGGAAGGACCTCAGGTTCCTCACTCTGGGGGGCCTCTTCTGTGCTATAACCAGCTGTAAATGTGTATATCATTTGTTCCCTGGGCTTGGGGAACTGATGGGGAAATCCTGATGTTCTGCCACTGCTAACCTTGAAATAAAAATCTGCCTCTTGTGTCTCCCAGGCCCCAGTGAATCTATAGACTGGCTAGTGAGGTCATATGCAAAGCTTCCCATACTTCCCAACAAGCCACCCCATGCTCAGTTCCGGTGACACACTTTTGTGCACTCATACTGCCAGCATCCAGGGCCAGCACAAGTTCAGGCAGCCCTGAAATCCATGCTGCTCCTGGTCTGTGCATTGCCAGGAAGTGGACGCAGAGGCCGTCACGAGACGACTTGATGGCACCGCCGACAGGACCCATTAGAACCGAGTTGCATACGCTCCCTCCGCAGTAGAAAGAGCTCACTGATTTCCCTTCATCCTTAGAGGAGCGAGGACCGTCTGGAGCCTTGTCCTGCCCTTTCGTGCACCCCGCCCCATTGCTGTCCACTCTGTGGTGCTCCAGTACATGTGAATTCTCTTCCACAACCCTGGCAGAGTAGCCACTGAGGGGAGTTCTGTTCTCATGGGACAGAATGTAATAACTATCCGTACTTAGTTGTATGGTAAAGCAATTTCAAACACTAAAAATAAAATGTAATTCATTATGTCAAAAATAAATTCTAATATCACGTTCCCTTTCCCCTGTTTTATAAAGAGATTAGTATCGCTGAGGCATATTATTCTGTGGGGAATCAATAATTGGACTGAGATAAAGAGAAAAGAGAAGTTCTTTTAAAATTCAATCAGGGAAGGGGGTGTAGCTCAGTGGTAGCAGGGTGTGTTTAACATCCGTCATCCTTAGCGCCATTGAAAGCAAGCAAATTCATTCACTACCTACCTACCTATCTATCTACTATGTTACCTATATCTAAAACATAGACACACACATATAAGTGAGGGACAGGTGTAGCTCCAGGCTAGAGCACTCACCCAGTGAAGTAGAAAAGCATATGAGCTCTGACCTCTTGCTGAGAAGGTGGCTGGGCACAGAAATGGAACAAAGCAGAAGTGAGTCTGTGGAAGAGGTGGAATTTAAGGCAGGGGCACATTGCCTTTGACCTGGACACAGGAGGCTGGAGAAGGTGGAGAACATCCGTGGTCTGAGAGCCTTGTTTGGGGGACACAGAGGAGTGTGTGCATTTGAGGAGGGTGGAGTTGGAGTTGGATCCCAGACCTGGAGTGAAGCTGAGACGTGGCTTTAGGAGAACTTTGAACTGAGTGAGTAAACGTGTGCTCTGTGTGAGTGCGGGCTCAAGGTACCAGCTGGAGAAGGCGGGCCACACAAGGCGACATGTGAAGAACAGGGGGGGTTGGAGGGTTGAAAGTCACAGCAGAGGGAAATGTGATAAGATGGGAACAGGGAGGAGGCCAGAGGGAGTTCCCCGGGGAACTATGCTCCCCTTTGCCCTGGTTGTGGAGAGATCCACGGAGACTCACGCTGACAGACAGAGACCTCTGCCATCTTCCTTCAGAATGCTAGCTCAGCAAGGGTGCAGCCTCCACCTAAAGTCACACTTCATCCTGGCTTCGGAACAGATCTGGGAGGCACAGATCTGAGTCATGAAAGTTTAAGATGTTAGACGTGGGAAGCATTTGTGTTTGTGGATCCAACTGGATCTCCCTTTAATAGCTAACTCTTAGAATCTGAGGTATTTTCAGATTGGGCACCTTGAATGTTTCTATCCGACCAGAGAAAAATAAGAGCCCACATCTTCCAGCTCCCCCTCTCCTCTCCTCTTTAAAAAATTTATCTGACCTTTTAAGGCAGTGTCTCTCTATGTAATCAGTCTAGGGTGGTCTAGAACCTATGATCTTCCTGCATCCATCTCTCAAGTGCTGAGATTACAGGTATCGACTACCACACATGGCTCTTCCTTTTCTTTTTTTTCTAAGATTTTTTAAGTGTGTATGAGTGTTTTTCCTGTATGTATGTGCACTGTAGAGGCCAGGGAAAAGTGTGGGATCGCCTGGAATTGGAGTTACAGCTGTCAGCTGCTATGTGGGTGCTGGGAATGGAACCTGGGTCCTCTGGAAGAGCATTCAGTACCCTTGACCACTGAGCCATCTCTCCAGCCCTCTTCCTCCTTTTAATAAAAACAAATAGACAAATCTGTTTGTTAGGTGAAGCTTGTGAGAGCCTTGCCAGGCAACGCCTTTGGGATGGCCTGGAATACTACAAGCAGACTTCGCATTCCATTCTCTCCAAGGTGACACTTGTCCCAAGTCCACACTTGCTGCAAGGAGGCTTCTTTGTCACCCTTGACAGCCAGTTCAGTGGCTCCACCTCTTAAGTCCCTGACAAGCAACAACCCATCAGAAGTAGGCCAAGGGTCATGGTGCACACTCTTGAGCAATCCTGAGGTGAGGGTGGTGTTCTCTGCCCTCAGCATTCCAGCCTCAAGTTCTCAGCAGGCACCTGTGAGGTGACTTAGAGTCTTTTAGAGTTCAAGGGTGGGTGACATCCAGGAAAAGGGTTTGTCCTTGAACTCACAGAGTAAAGTGGGAGCCTTCCTGATCCGATGGTAGTCCTGCCCCACCTTGGCACTCACACAAAAATTCTGTGACATCTCTCCACACCTCTTAAGTGCTAATTACAGAGGTTTGTCCACACATGTGACCAACCTCCTCAGCCAGCTCTGCAGCAGCCTCTGCTAATGGAAATACCTTGAGGTAACCAGGGCAAGGATATCATTGCACAATCCTTGCCTCAGCCAATTTTTCCACTAAAAACCAATTGTTACTTAGCAACCAAAGCAATTTGGCCCAGCTCAAAAAAATTACCCATCCCTAAATAGTACACTAAGATAGGCTATACCCACCAGCTTTCTCTGAAAGAATTGCAAGTATTCGTTGACAGTTTTGTAAAGGTGGGATTAGGCAACAAACAGATAAAAAATGTATTGTTGACTAATGAAGGTAGTTGGTTGTCGAAGGTGGGGTGGACGAGATGTTCTGAGAGCCAGCTAAACATCATTCCTCATTTCCAAGCCCTATTAATTACTGCTAATCGAAAAAGCCCTCGATCAGAGAAGGAATCAACTCAGGGCAACACTTAACACTTCTCTTTCCACCCAGTGTTGGCCTTGAGGTCATGGCTCTATCCTCCAGAGGTGGTAGATAGATTGGGCAGCCTTCTATGCATGTTTCAGGGCTTCCCCGCAGTAACCACACCGACTGGAACCATTTCTCAGACCCCTTTGAGCATTGTCAAATAGCATGCCCCTATTTGGTTTTGAACTTAATTTCTAACCAGGTGCCAGTGTGGTAGTACACTCTCAGATTCTTAAGAGATTGAAGCAGGATGATTCTGATTGTGAGTTCAAAGCCTGTCTGGGCAACTTTGAAAGATCCTGACTCAAAATAATAAAAGGGTAGTGTGGAGCTGAGGGTGTAGTTCAATCAGTAGAGTGCTGGCCTGGCATGCATGAATCCCTAGCTCAAGTCTCGACATCACATAAAACCAAGCATGTTAGTACAGGCTTGTAGTTCTGCTGCTCAGGTTCAAGATCCCAAAGTCATTTTCTACTATATGAATTCGAGGCCAGTAGGTTACAGGAGACCCTGTCTCTATGTAGATAGATAGATAGATAGATAGATAGATAGATAGATAGATAGATGGATAGATAGCTGTTAGGGAGAGAGATAGGGAGGGAGAGAGAGGGGGGAGGGAGAGAGGGAGGGAGAGAGAGAAAGAGAGAGAGAGAGAGAGAGAGAGAGAGAGAGAGAGAGAGAGAGAGAGGAAGCTGAGGATGTAGTTCAATGATAGAGCACCTCCCTAGCATTTGCAGGGTCCTGGGCTTAATTGCCAGTACAGAAAAAAATTAAAACGGGTGATTCACCCCAATAATAAATAGAGGAGGCCTTGATGAAGATGGACTCAACTTTAATCGTTCTGCTAGGAGTTGGAGACAGGGTTGGTGGGCGCCATTTGGGGAGCAGGTATGGAAATAGAAAAGAAGCTGCTTCTAGCGAAGAAGTCCAGAGAGAAGCAAGCACAGGTGGGATACATGAGCACGAAGTACCAGTGTGAGTCCACATGGAGGTGTGAGAGATGATGTGGGAGACAGGATGACTGGGGAATCTTCTACGTCATGGTACAAAGCTTCCATTTTAGCTTATAGCTGTTGGGGAGTCCAAAAGAGCCCAAGCAAACAAGTAACTAGGCTGTGTCTGGGCAAGACCATTCTAGTCACCAAGTTCTGGAGGGCTGGAGAGAGGCCAAAGAGGCTTCAGGGAACCAGGGAAGGGCTGTTGCCGTGACTCAGGCATGAGACAGTCTTTGTTTTGGTCATGATCTGGGCGCAGAAAGAAGGGTAAGTAGGAAAAGATAGCTTTGGGCCAAACTGTGGCGTGGATAGGGAGGTAAGAGCTGAGGCCAGAGCAAAACATCTGGGGCTCTCAGGAGTGGGGGGAAGAGGAGGGAGGGGGAGAGGGGGGGAGGGAGGGGAGGGAGGGAGGGAGAGGGAGGGAGGGAGGGGGAGAGAGAAGGGGGGGAGGGAGGGAGGGAGGGAGACAGCAGGTGCAGGAGCCTGTGCTTGTAATCTCCACAATGTTGAGACAGGAGCCAGAGACAAGAGGATCCTGGAGCTCAGTAAACTGTAACCTACTTGGTGGAGTTTCAGGCCATAAAAGCCCAGTCTCAAACAAAAGGTACAGTGTACCTAAGGCTACCCTCTGACTTCCACATGCAATTATGTTCATACCTGCACGTATATACCCACACACATGCTCACATGCATGCATCCCCACACATACACACAAGTATGTACTCCTTACATGTAGATGCACACACGTGTGGACACATACATCTCCTCACATACACACACAACACAAACATCTTGTTTGAGTACCTCCTGAATGTGATTCGATCACATGGTATAATGAACTAATTATATCCCTTCTCCAAATATATAGGCTGAAACTCTAATTCTTTGTTGTTTTGTTTGTTGTTTGTTTTTGGTTTCTTGAGACAGTGTTTCTCTGTGTAGCCCTGGCTATCCCGGGACTTGCTGTGTAGACCAGGCTGGTCTCAAACTCAGAGATCTGCCTGCCTCTGCCTCCTGAGTCCTGGGACTAAAGAAATACGCCACCACCACCCGGCACTGAACCCTAATTCTTTTTTCTTTTTTTTCTTTTTTTTTTTTTTTTTTTTGGTTTTTTGAGACAGGGTTTCTCTGTGTATCTTTGCACCTTTCTTGGAACTCACTTGGTAGCCCAGGCTGGCCTTGAACTCACAGAGATCCGCCTGGCTCTGCCTCCCGAGTGCTGGGATTAAAGGCGTGCGCCACCACCGCCCGGCCAGAACCCTAATTCTTAATAAGACATTAAGAGATGGAGTCTGCTGGGCGGTGGTGGCGCATTCCTTTAATCCCAGCACTCAGGAGGTAGAGGCAGGAGGATCTCTGTGAGTTCGAGGCCAGCCTGGCCTATAAAGTGAGTTCCAGGACTGTCAGGGCAGTTACACAGAGAAACCCTGTCTCGGAAGAGAGTGTGTGTGTGTGTGTGGGGGGGGGGGGTCTTTGGGAGGTGACTACTTGGTCATGAGGGTGGAGTCCTCATAAAGACTGATTCCTTTATAAGAGACACAGGAAGCTCTCATCGGCCCTCTTTCCCACATGTAAGGATACAACGGTAAGTTGTTGGTCACCCAAAAGAGGGCCCTCACCAGAACCCAGCCCTGCTGGGTTCCCTGATCATGGCCTTGTAGCTTTCAAGAATTGTGATAAATAAGTTTGTCATATATAAGTCATCTGTTTTGTGGCTCTTTGCCAAAGTAAGAGACATGGCAAATTAACCCAGACTTGTGTGCTCAGGATGGAGCTGGAAAAATCAACAGTGAAGTTTGAAATGCTGTTAAGAAATTTGTGGAATTCATGCACATGCTGAAGAGAAACTCCAAGAACACGCGAGTGCATGGCAGACCAGTGTATTGCAACTTAGTGCCTCCTGCGGTGCCTCTTGCCCACGGCACTGGTTTAGCCTGTCTGTATTCCTGAGCCCCAGGACGCCTCCTACACAGCCTGTGACTTAAGGCCCAGGGCTTCTGCAAGACTTGTGCAGAATCAGTCGCAGTGAACTGGCTCCATGTAGATTTGCAGGCTGTTTATAATTCTACATTTTTGTTTGAAAAACAAATATTTATACATAGTAAAAGTTCAAATACAAAATTACAGCAATAACAATGACGTCCCAAAGGAAATCATCAAAACAGAAAGCCAGAAGTCCCTCCCACTGACAGGCTTGTTGACAAGGTGGTATTGTCAACCACATCTGGGATACTGGAGTTGTGAGTCCTTCCCTAATAATGGGTGTAGGTTGCCAGCAAGCTACTTAGCTGGGAAACTCCTCCCTCATGAGTCACTTAAGAGAAAGTTAAGACAGCCTGAAGTTCCAAGAAGGTATAGAAGCCACAGCTTCAGGAGAGCGGAGCTTGCCCAGCCAATCAGCTGGACTGCAGTTCTGGGCTATCAGGCAGAGCGGCCTCCAGGGCTCAGGGCAGAGCCAGAGCTGGGGGAGGAGACTGCGGCCAGCCTGTCTCTTTACTTTGATTCTTCAAAACCTGCAAGACATGGTGGCTCACATCTGTAATCCCCACACGTGAGAGGTTAGGCAGAAGGGTTACTCTGAGATCCAGGCTAACCTGGGCTGCCTAGTAACACTGTCAAAACAAACAAACAAACAACAACAACAACAAAACAGATGTGCTTGGTGGTGCATGCCTGTAACCCCAGCATTGGGTGAGTAAGGCAAGAAGATGGAGGATTCAGTGTTGCTGGTTGCTTTTACTCTTTGGGGGATCCGACACCCAGCTCCCAAATAAATCACACATAGAGGTTTATTCTTAATTATAAGTGCCTGGCTTAGCCTGGCTTGTTTCTAACCAGCTTTTCTTAACTTAAATTATCCCATCTATTTTTGGCCTCGGGGATTTTATCTTTCTCTATTCCTGTATACCTTTTTTTTCCTTCTTACTCTGTGTCTGACTCTGTAGCTGGGTGTTTGGCCCCTGTTCTCCTCCTCCTCCCTCTCTTATTCCTTGCTCTTTCTTCTTTTTCTCCCAGATTTCTCATTCTATTTATTCTCTTTGCCTGGTAGCCTATCCTTTCTCCTGCCTCACTATTGGCCAATCATCTCTTTATTAGAACATCAGGTGTTTAACACAGGCACAGTAAAACAGCTTCACAGAGTTAAACAAATGCAACATAAAAGAATGCAACACAAGCCCGGGCATTGGTGGCACACACCTTTAATCCTAGCACTTGGGAGGCAGAGGCAGGCGGATCTCTGAGTTCGAGGCCAGCCTGGGCTACAAAGTGAGTTCCAGGAAAGGCTCAAAGCTACACAGAGAAACTCTGTTTCAAAAAACTAAAAAAAAAAAAAAAAAAAAAAAAAGAATGCAACACATCTTTGCATCATTAAGTGAATGTTCCACAGCATAAACAAATGTAACACATCTTAAAATAATATCCTACAACAATTCAGTGTCTAGGCTCCATAGTGAGTTATAGGACAATCCAGGCTCCATGGGAAGATCCATATTAAAATGATACATCAGTGGTTAAAGGCACCTGCTGCTAAGCCTTATGACCTGTGTTTGATCCCTGGAACCCACATAGCAGAAGGAGAGAACCTGACTCTTGTAAGTTGTCCTCTGACCTCCACCTGTGCACTGTGGCACATGAGCACACACACTCATCAACAAAAAATATACAAATGTAAAAAAAAAAAATTCATTCTAAAAGCCAACACCTCTGTCGGGACTAGACAACACAGACCCATGATAAAAATACAAATAAACCAAACTCTAACTTTATCAAAAGCATCTGCAATAAAAAGGAATTCTTTTATCCCAGTGTCCCAGGGCTGTTGGAAAACGCCGTTTCCTTCTAGAAGCATAGTGATATGGATATGTCTGACCTCTGACCCTTTCTTCTTTGCTCCATGAGTCTCTATCATGACGGTGCCGTGCTTTTCGGGCTCTCTTGGGTCTCCTTCTCCCTCATGGGCAGCAAAGGCTGAGCCACCTGCTGCTCTGTGGCATTCTGAATGAGGATCTGGTCGCTAATAGCTGTGATCCTAGCAGCTCGGGTTGGGAGGCCCATGCCACTCCTGGTCATGCAGGGGAGGGGCTGTGACTTAGATGCCTTGCTGAAGGCATGTGAGTTCTCAGGGGTGGTTTATGGAAGCAGAAGAAAGAGTGAGTTTGTGAGTCGCACCAATGATCTAGGGACCTCAGTTTTCTCTACCTCCCTCAAGCACATGGAAAACCTGACTGGATGCTTAACATCCAAGATAACCTCAAGGAGGGGTCTTGTGGAGGCAGATGGACACTAAGACGCTCATCTGGATTAGGCTGAATATGGCAACAAAGCAACATGGCTCACACAAACCTACCCCACATGTTCCCAGGCTTCCCAGAGCTGGCGTTCTGGTGGGGGCGAGGCAACAGCTCTGTCCATCAACTGTGGGAAGTGCCACAGAAGGGTCTCGTCAGAGGATGCTGCACCGCAAGGGCATGACAAACAGGTGCAGGAATCCAGAAAGGCTTCCCAGAGGAGGCGATATTTTGGCTTAGATCTAGAGTGACTCATATTAGTTGGGCAAAGTAGAGGGTATATGAAGAAGAAGAAACTACAGAGCCAGCTGTGCCAGCTGTGCTCCTGCATGTCTGTCATCCAAGCACTTAGGAGGCTGAGGCAGGAGAATTGTAAGTTTGAGGTCAGCATGGGTTACAGAGCAAGAATCTATCTTTGGGGTGCGGGGGTGGGGGGGCTTTAGTTTAGTGCCTGCCTAGCAACACTGCAGAGCCACAGAAGGCCATGGAAGTCCCTGTTGATGGGTGAGCATTCATCAAGACCCAGAGCAGGCTGCAACCAAAGGGTTAAGGCCTTGGAGTAGATTGAGGGCTTTCCCAGGAAAGGTGTGGACAAGGGCACCACCTTATTGGGCCTGAATTAGATTGTTGGGGCCTTGAATTGTTGAGAGGAGGGAGGTCAGAGGTCTCATGGTACCTAGCACAGGCCAGTTTCCCCTGGTGCCTGCCCTTTGTACTTGGCAGTTCTCTGGTGCTCATTCATATTCTGCAGCCTCGTCCTAACTCAGCCAGGCTCCCTCTCCACCAAGAGCTCTGAGATTGTGCTCCACAGACTCCACCTCATCTGCCCTTGCTGGCACCATGTCACAGAGTCAGGCTGTCAGCTTTACTTCAGTGTCTCATCCCTTAGGGGTGCTCTGGTATCCTTAACATCTTCCAACAACCTCAGAGGTTACATTAGCATCACTGAAATGTTCCAATCAGTAAAACCTCTCTGAAGAGGAATGGGTGGAGCCAAACCAGTAACGAATGAGTGTGGAATGCTTTTAACATCAGCAGCAGCAGCAGGTCTAGAGGACTGTCAGGATGCCATGCTGTTTTTGCCTAGAGATTGTATTAATCCTGAAATAGTGTCTCATGGGTTTATCAGCAATATCCAGGAAAATTATAACTCAGTGCAGTGACTCAAACATTGATCGAGGCCCTTCTCTGGGCCAGATCTAGGCCATAACCTGAAGATACAAAGATGAGCTTGCAGACTTAGAACACAGCATCTGTGGGGAAGATAAGAAACTGAAGCCCACACTGTAAATGCTAGAAAAGAGCTCCAGAAGAGCCTGTAGGCGGGGCTCCTGGGGGCCATTCACATGGACCATCCACTGCACAACTCCAGGGCACTGATCACACAGACCAAAGTGTTAGGGTTTAGATGTGAAATGTCCTCTGAAGGGCTCAGGGATTGAAGGCTTAATCCCTCGATGCTGAGGCCAACTGTTCAGAGGTGAGTAGCCCACAAAGATGCTGTCTTAATCTTTCGGTTAATTTGATAGCACTGTCCGGAGGAGGTGAAAACTTTCAGAAGTGGGCCTCGTTGGAGGAAGGAGCGTGTTTTAGAGGGATAGCTCTTATCCTGGCCCCTTTCTCATCTTCTCTTCTTCTTGGCTGTGTGGTGTACAGGTCTGTTCTGCCCCACCCTCCTGCCATGATGCTGTCCCTCATCACAGGCCCAGAAACAATGGAACCAGCTGACCATGGATTAAATGCTCCAAAATGTCAATTCTCCAATATGCCAAATAAATCCTTCCTCCTTTTCAGTTGTTTCTGTCAGGAATTCTATTATAATGACAGGTCGATCAACACAGAGAGGGCAGCACTTTCTGCCAAGGACTAGGTAGGAAGAAATCTGCGTTGACAAGCCAGGTCTGGCTCTGTTGTAACCACTCAGATCTGCTCTCACAGCCCAAACAGCCACACACAATGTGTAAGCAAGGGCTTGGCCCTTGGACCGTCCTTGGGTGACCCTGACTAGTGCCATGGAAATGGTCTCCCCTGGAGTCATGCAGCACTCAGGCCATGCCTGGGGGTGACATTAGGCTGGCTTCCTCAGAAGATTCATTTCATTTTAGTTATCTGAAACTCTGTCTAGCTCTGTGGTCCAGACTGGCCTCAAACTTGATATCGTCTTGCTTCAGCCTCTGGCCGCTAGGATTACAAGCACGTGCCACCATACCCAGCTAGAAGATTCTTCTTGACCTAAGATTTAAAGTAGACATCACAAGGAAGGGGTTGTAGGCAGAGGGAGCTGGATTGGCAAGGCATAGAGTTAAGGCTCTCCTATCCCATGCTCAGTAGCACGGACTCTGCCCTGTGGGCAGTAGGGAGGCATTTGAGGCCGAAAGTGACCACCTGAGACTGCACTTCTGGACAGAGTAGAGAATGGAGAAACCTGTTAGGAGGCTCCACACCAGGCCATGGAGAATGGTGATGACCTGGCCAATGAGGGCAGGAGAGTTAGAAAGGAGAGAGAATGGAAGATATTCAGTATCACCAGTCACTAGAGAACTGTCAGTCAAGACTACCATGAGATGCCACATCATACCCGCCAGGGATGGTTATAATTAAAAAGGCAAGTAACAAGTGCTGGCCAGGGTGAAGACAATTGGAAGCCTCCTTCACTGCTGTGAGGAGTAGTGATGGTGCAGCCACTCTGGAAATCATTCTGGAAGTTCCTCAAGTCAGCTTCTACATGACTTAGCTAGCAATCCACTCACTGAATATGTACCGTGAGAACTGAGGACACGTGCACATTTGTGGATGCTTGTGGAAGCATTGTTCACGATGGCCCAAAAGTGGTAAGCCTGTCAGCTGATGTAGAGATAAATAAAATGTGGTCTACCCATGCAATAGGGTATTATTCATGAGTCAAAAAGAACACAGCATTGCCACACTCTGGGGCATACATAAACCCCAGAGACACTGGGCTAAGGAAACAAAATACCACATCCATGACTGTTAGGTGAAAAGCCCCGAGTCAGCAGATCTACAACAGACAGAAAGGTTAGTGGCTGCCTAGACTTCGGGAGGAGCTGAAGTGGGACCTGAGGTGGGACTGCTAAAGTGTTTGGAGTTTCTTGTGGGGGAAATAAGTTTTAGAGTTGGATGTGGTGATGATCTGAGAACTTTGTGAATACACTAAATATTCACCAAGAAATACATAAATACTCCTGAACTGTACATCCTAGACGGGTGAAATGTGTAATGTGTGACTCAGGTCCCAATACAGCTGTTAACAAGACTGCATTAATGGAACTCACGCACTGCAATTTTCTCTTGGCGTCTCACTAAATAAATCATTGAAACCAGTCATCTTTTGGTTATAAGATACATGCAGATTTCTGTAATTTAGATTTTTGTGTCTTGTTAATTTAATTTGATGCATGTGTTTTTATCTTAGAAATGCTAGTCCAACAATCACTTCTTAAAAACTAGTTCAGGCCAGAGAGGTGACTCAGTGGGTGAGGCGGGAAAGAAAACCTGCCTTGGAGCCTGACAACCGGAGCTCCATCTCTGGGTCCTGAATGGAAAAAAATAAAATAAAGGAAGGGCATAACTATTCCTAGGTATGATGGAGGAGAAGGTTTATTGTAGATAAAAGATAAAAGGGAGACCATAGACCAGAGGCAGGAACATCTGGGAGAGTCCAGAGTGGACATGACCCTGAGCTGGGCCATGTGTGGAGAGGGGGAGAAGAGAGGGAAGAGCCAGACCAAGAGGCCAGGAGGGAAAAGGGTAGACCAAAGGGGACTGGGTGACCAAATGGCTGGATTATATAGGGAAGAGCCGCTGGGGGAAGGGCAGTTCAGACCCTGGGCTGGAGTAGTTTAGGGTAGGGGGCAGGGTGTGCCAGTCATACCCTGTAACAGGTAGGGACTGAGGGACGCACGGAGAACCTGGTGGCCCGGCCCACTTTGGTATGTTAAATAGGCACCTCAGTTAGCCATTTGTCCAGGTTTGAGACCTAACAGGACCCACGTGGTAGAAGAGTCTTGTGCATTTCAGGCTGGTCTTGAACTGAGGGCTGCCCTTGAATTCCAGATTCTCCTGTGGTGCTCCTCTGAGGAGTATAGGCATGTGCCACCAGGCCTGGCTTTCACTCCTTTTTAATTTTTAGTTTGAAACCTGGTTTCCCTAAGCTGCCCAGGCTGCTCTTAAACTCGTGACCTTCAGGCCTCAACCTCTGAGTAACCGAGATCACAGCCCCGTGCCTCTGCACCCGGCACATCCAGCTCATCAGCATGACTCAAAGCGAACCTCGCCACACCACGTGATCTCCTCTCAGCTTTTCATTTCATTTCATGATAATCACAGGATGAGAGGGGTGCAGGCAAGCATGTTCTTCCTTCCTCTTTACAGGCTTGCTTGCTTCTCGTCAGGGAGCAAACAGAACCAGAGACACGGTTGCCACAGCAGGCCTGGCTCCTGCAGGTGGGCATCCAGTGCAGCCCTGCTCCACAAAGCATCCACCCTCTCCAGGATTCTTTCTTTAAACAGTGTTGGAAGACTCTGTACAACAACAAGACATATAACTTTGCCTACTTTTTTTTTTTTTTTTTTTTTTTTTTTTTTTTGAGACAGGGTTTCTCTGAGGAACAGCTCTGGCTGTCCTGGAACTCACTATGAAGACCAGGTTGGCCTTGAACTCACAGAGATCTGCCTGCCTCTGCCTCTGAGTGCTGGGATTAAAGGCGTGCGCCACCACCGCCCGGCAACTCCACCTCCTTTTAAGGGTACAATTTCGTGGCGTTAATTAAGTCCCTAACATTGCACAGCTGTCAGCATTGTCTATTTCCAAACCTTTTCCATTTACACGAACAGAAACTCCTAACCTCTTTAAAAAAAACCCTCAGTTCCTCCCTCTTGCCCCTGGTGACCTCTAGTCTACTTTGTGTGAATTCCCCTAGGCTAGACATGCCACATAAGTGGGCCACACAGCATGTCTCCTTTTGTAACTGGCTTATTTTCCTTAGCGTAGTGTTCTCAAGTCCATCACTCAACCATCCCCTCATCCAGTGACGAGGGTTGCTTCCATCTTATGGCTGTTGTGAACAATGACCAGTGACATGGGACATTCTAGTGATAGGTTTGAGTCCCCCTGTTCTGTTCTCTGGTGTTCTAGAGGTGGAGCTGCTGGGTCATGTGGGAATTCTGTGTTTAACTTTTTTTTTTAATTCCCATACTTTCCAAAGCACATGCGCCATTTTACATTCCTACCACAGCCCATAAGGATCCCAATCTGTTACACCTACATCATTACTTAGTTCTTAAATTATAAAACTCTTATTCTAATTGGGTGTGGCAGTGCATGCCTTTAATTCTAGTGTTGGGAGGCAGAGGCAGGTGGATCTCTGTGAGTTTGAGGCCAGCCTGGCCTTCATAGTGAGTTCCAGGATAGCCAGAAATACAAAGGGAGACCTTGTCTCAAAATCCTTATTCTTTCTTTTCCCTTTGGTTGGTTGGTTGGTTGGTTTTTGAGACAGGATTTCTTTGTGTAGCTCTGGCTGTCCTTGAATTTGCTTTGTAGACCAGGCTGGCCTCAAACTCAGAGGTCCACCTACCTCTGCCTCTTGATTGCTGGGATTAAAGTTGTGTGCCACCATTTCCCAACCAAAATATTCTTATTCTAGGAAGTATGAGATGATGTGCACTGTGGATTGATTTGCCTTTTCCTGGTGATTAATTTTACTGAGATCTTAGCCATTTTTATACCTTCGAATAAATATTTGTTCAAGTTTTTGATCTCTCTTCAACCTCCCCTCCGTGTGTGTGTGTGTGTGTGTGTGTGTGTGTGTGTACATGTGCTTATGCCTACATGTGGAAGTGGTTCCACATACCTGTGCATGCATGTGTTGGGGGCAGAGGTCAACTTGGGTGTCTTCTTCTATTGCTCATTGCCTTAGGTTTTGAGACAGGGTCTCTACTCAATCTGGAGCTCACTGTTTTGGTTAAGACCAGCAAGTCAACAAGACCCCAAGACACACCTGCCTCTGCTTCCCCATGGCCTGCCTCTCAGGGCTGGGTACCCATGTACGCTGCATGTCTGGCTTTTTATGTGGATGGGGGAATTTGAACTCAGGTCCCCAGGCCTGCACAGCCAGCGCTCTCCCCGACGAGCTGGCGCCCCATTCCCTTTGCCCACTTTTAATTGCCCTGTTTTTCTTTTCTTTATTGAGTTCTTTACACATTCTGAATCTCAAACCTCAGGGTTTGAAATCGATGTATTTTTCCCTACATTTCTATGTATTATTTCTCATTCTCTAGGTTACCTTTTCACTTTTTTGATAATGTCCTTTGAAGCACAAAAGCCTTTCATTTTGATTAAATCCATTCATCTATTGTTTGTTTCCACCTGTGTTGATATGAATGCTTTTTGCTACCTTCAGACTCGTATGCAGGAGAGCCAGGGCACATAGATAGACCACAAAGGGATAAACAGTTAAATCAACATCCTTGTATGTAGAAATATTTGGAAAGCTACATATTTACACTATTGGCTAAAACATTTTATCAGACACTTTTTCCATACAAGATTATTTCTTATTTCATGAATTATTTGGTTCCCGCCACAGTGGGCAGTTAGAAGGGCATTTGCCTAGCCTAATCCAGAAAACATTGTGCTTTCCAAATGACCTACCCACATACCATCTTGTCCCACATGTAGGAGGGTGTCCCTGGAAGCCATATCTGTACCTCATGATCCCATGCCCTGGCAGGCAAATTGTTTCTTCCATGGGAATCAATATTTGAGGCTAGAAATGTCATGTTCCTTACTACAGGGGCCTGAGAGTGGAGTTGGGCCTGGCCTGTTGCTTCTGCTTCCCTGCCTGCCTACAGGGCCACGTGAGACCCACATTTCTTGACAATAAATGGTCCTTTTCATGTTTACCTCAGTTCACTGCACACCAGTGTAATCTTTCGAAGCGGTGTTTATAAGGTCTCTTTACTGATGTACTGTCTTCTCCTCGGCCACCGGGGAAGCTGTGACACGAGAGCTGGAGGGGAGGTGGCTTGTGGAAATCGCAGGCACACAGGAGTGGACACGAAGCATCCCCTTCCCTCCACAAAAGAGTGAAAAGAAGGGAGCTGGGGGGAGTCTGAGAAGGTTGCCACTTCCTGTGTCCTCAGGGCTGTGCTTCCAATGAGGATTAGGGTGTGTGTGATGAGTCTAAGGTCCAGGCTTGTCACCTCTAGACATGATCTGGGGAGGCTGCTGGCCCAGAGGATAACTCTGCTCTCTGATTTGGCCCATTTTAAAACTTCACTTTCTTTTTTAAAGTGAGTTTGTGAAAACATGAGTCTTATTATGATGTACTCATATATGCATGTGGCACTTCACACATAATCACTCCATTACCCACACCCTCACACCCCATTATTCTGCACATCTGATATTTGTCTTTCTAAAGCTGCTGATTTTTTAACACAATGGTCTCCAGTTCCATGACTCCCCTGAGGGTAATATGATTTCATTTCTGAATAACTGCCCCCCACCCGTGTGTGTGTGTGTGTGTGTGTGTGTGTGTGTGTGTATGATGTTTTCTCTGCTTATTCATGTTGATAGACATCTAGGCTGGTTTTATAACTTGGCTATTATGAAAGTGGTCCAGTGACTTGGATTCATGTTAACGGGATATCGGAGAAATGACAAGGATCTAGCCTCAAAGGTAGCTAGCTACAAAAACCAGTCTAACATCGTGGCTCTCTGAAGTGCGGCATTCGAGGCCTCTGGTGTTTCTCTGTGTCCCAGCGAGAAGACTCAGAGAACCCTGTATCATCAAAAGCCTGGATTGTGTGAAGAGCCACCATGGTAGGGATCGAGGCATGAATTGTGGAAGCCAGAATAACAGTCATACTTCAGTGGTCACCAATCTGAAGGGCAGGTGGAGGAGATACTTAGCTTTAAATCAGGGAGCATCTACAGGTACCAGATAGGAGTGACCTTGCTATTGGTTGCAAGACTCAGGAACCAGCTGAATCAAAGCACTACTTTAGGGAAGCTAAGGGGTGTCCTGGAAAGGGGCTGTGAATCACTGCCTTGGCTCTCTATTTGGAGGAGACAGGTGCCCTGCTTTTCTTTCTCATCTTTATTTTTCTGCAGAGTATGTATTCATAATACACTGAAAAACTAAGATTCCATATTTTCTGTACACCTGCTCTATGAACTTACTGTGATGGTTAATTGTGACTGCATTTGTAGTCACCTAGGAGATACACCTCTAAGCATGTCTGTAAGGCTGTTTCCAGAGAGGATGAGTTGATAAAGGAAAACCCACCCTGAATGTGGGCAGCACCATCCCATGGGCTGAATAAAAAGAAAAAAAGGATAAAGTAAATAGAGTAATACACACACAGACACACACAGAGACACACATACAGACACACATATAGACACACACACACACACACATACACAGACACAGAGACACATACACAGATAGACAGACAGACAGACAGACACACACACACACACACACACACACGCACACGCACACACACGGAGTCACAAAATAGAAAGGGATAAACCCAGTGGTCCATTTGTTGCTCTATGCTGTCAAGGCTGGCTCCGGGCCATTTTCTCCATTTCCCTGTTTGATGAGTTCTGTTTGGAGTAATTTTACAGCTGTCCCTGGCAGGAGAAGCCTCAGTATCCCTCATCCTTGACCAGCCTGGCTCTTGAAAAAACTAGAACTTGGAAAGCATCAGGCATCAGCATCAGTGGATCCTAAACCCACAGTCATCCCACTGCCTCCACCAGCCAGCTCCTAAATCATAACATGGAGACTTCTTATGAGTTATGAATGCTTGGCCTTATCTTATGCTTGTCCCACTAGCTCTTATAACTTAATTTAACGTCTTTCTCTTAATCTAATTTTGCCTCAGAGCTTTTTACCTTTTTTCATTCTGTACGTCCTGCTTTTCCTGCTTCCTCCGTGTTTGGCTGGCGGCTGGCGGGCTGGCTGACCCCAGGCATCTCCCCCCTCTTTCTCCCTTGTTCTCTTCTCTTGAGCCTAGATTCCTCCTTCTACTCATTCTCTCTGTCTGCCAGCCCCGCCTATCCCTCTACTGACTAACTATTGGCTATTCAGCTTTTTATGAGACCAATCAGGTGCCTTAGGCAGGCAGGCAAGGTAAAACAAATGCAACACATCTTTATATAGCTAAACAAATGCAGCATAAACAAATATAACACACTTTTACATAGTTAAAGTAATATTCCACAACACTTCTTAAACAAAGTACATGTCACAATTGAGGCCACCGTGAGGGGAGCAGATCCCACTCTCTGGAAAACTCTCTTGTGTGCCTGCCTTGGGATCAGTTTAGGGAGACAGACACTTGAACCAGGCACCTAGGCTGCCCCAGTTTTGGGATCCTCTGTTCCCCAGGCCTGCCCACTAGAACTCCTTTCTGGTTCTCTCTAATCTTAGCCCATTTTCCGTGAAAAAGTGGCATCTCATGCCCAGCAGGCACAGCATCAGGGTCCCAGCCTCAACGTTAACCCCACTTCTCTTTCTCCTCCCAACGTTCCCACCCAGACCCTCTGTGAAATTCTCACTGGTGGGGCTGGAGAGTCGGCTCAGACGTTAAGGGAGAGATGGCTTGGCAGTTAAGAGCATTGGCTGCTCTTGCAGAGGACCCGGGTTCAGTTTCTAGCACCTACATGGGCAGCTTACAACCATCTGGAACTCCAGTTCCAGGGGATCCAACACCCTTTTCTGGCCTCCATAGGAATTTGCGCACACATGGTGCACAAACATGCATGCAGACAAACCTCTCATGTGCACGAAACTAAAGTAAACACGTCTTTAGAATTTTTTCATTGGTACCCTAAGAAACAGCGTGAGGGAACTGGGCTTTATAAAACCATCCACTTAAGTGGTTTCAGATTAAGTCCTACTGTGTTTTCTCTCTGTCTGTTTATGTTCTAGTTGTTAAGATGCTAGGTGAGGCAACTGATAAATTATGGTTTTTTTTTTTAATAAGCCAGATGCTATGGTGTGAATATGGTATCCCCAAAGGCCAGTATATTGAAGATTTGGTCCTCAGATGGTGGTGATATTTTAGAGGTTCTGGAACCTTCAGGACATGGGACCTCAACGGTACTTTGCCCAGCCCCTTCTTCCTGTCTGCCCAGACATGATCCCACTGTCATGATGCTCTGCCCAAGTGCTCGGGCCACAGACTAAGTCCTATGGAACCAGGAGCTACAATGAGACCTTCCTCTTTAAAGTTGTTCTCAAGAGCTGTCTCACAGCAGTGACAGAAGGGACTGAGGTCCAGAGCCCAGGCCCCGGCAGTCCTGACAAGCTAGGCTTCGTCACCCACCCTCAGCAGGCCAAGTAAACAGACGAAGATGAGCAGGGAAAGAAGATGTGTTCAGTGTGGCCACACTGGGAAGAGAACAAACGAAGAGGTCCAGTGACCGATGCAAGTCTGTCTTCAGGCTTGAGGCATGGGTTTAGCTTTAAATGGAAGGCAATGGTATTCATAGGTCTTACTCAGGGTTACTTATTGCTGTGAGGAGGCACCATGACCACGGCAACTCTTATAAAGGAAACGTTTAACTGATGGGGCTCACTTACAGTTTTAAAAGTTCATTCTGTTATCATCAAGATGGGGAACGTGGCAGCATGCAGGCAGACGTGGTGCCGGACCAAGAGTGCTACATCTTGCATACAACAGTATGACACAGTTGACTGATTGTCATATTGAGTGAAGCTTGAAAAAAAGACCTCAATGCCCACCCCCCGCAGTGACACACTTCCTCCAACAAGACCACATCTCCCAACAGTGCCACTCCCTTTGGGGGCCATTTTCTTTCAAACCACCACAGCATAACTAAGCAATCCCGGTAAAGATGTGTTTCCACCCACTGACCCATCATTGTCTCCACCTCAAGACTGTCAGAACTGTGTGAAATCTTTTCCTGGAAGACTGATCCTTGCCATGGCTGGCAACAGGCTCCCATCTCTTTCCTTCTCTCAGCATGAGTTTCCTGAGGAAATTCCAATTTTTTGGGGTCCAGTGTTTCAGTAGTCTGATAGACAAACAGGGACACACATATCTCTTTAGAATATCTGCACTCCTGCCAAGACGGTTATGAACTAATACAATAGCAGGAAGGCATTGGTCCTAACTAACCACAGCAGGAAGGAAGAGGAGAAGGGAATGAGCAAGGTCAAGACCAGGACTATGAACTCATACCTGGGTTTCCAAGAGACCTGTGGAGAGTTGATTCTCCCACCTCCACTTGTATTATATCTAGGACTTAAGCAGGGACAATGAGATGACTTTTGCAAACAAATCATTGGACTTACCATAGATGTATGCAGAACTTCCTAGAGGTCACATTGTACACTACATGTGTGCTACCTTATCTAGCTTGTTGCTTGTTTGAGAGAGGTCTTTCTGGCAGCCCAAACTAGCCTAGAATTTACTTTCTAGCCTAGACTGGTCTTGAACTTAGACCTTCTGAGAGCAGGGGTTATAGGTTCATACCACCACATTCAGCTCTGGCTCGCTTCTTCTCTGAGTCAGTAGTGAAGAAGGACTCTAGGTTTCTGATCTACCAGCAGAGAAAACTGAACACAATGAACTGGTTATGCAGACAATGGGTAAGATAGCAAGTTGGACGGGGCATAGTGAAGAGCACATCACAGGAAGCAGAAAGCCAGATCCCCAGGCTAAGGTAGTGCTGGCCAGCAGAGGCTAGACCTGCAAAGGCAGCCTGTGGAGCAGGCTCTGTGGAGGTGAGAGTGGTCCTCAGGAGCTGGGCTACAGGCGGGGCCATTGTAGAATGTGCCACCCTGTGGTGATTTGAATGAAAATGTCTTCCCAGAGGCTCTCGTATTTGAACATTGGTCCCCAGTTGGTGGCGCTGTTTGGGGGTAGGTTATGGAACCTTTAGGAGATGGAGACTTGCTAGAGGAAATAGGTAACTGGGGACAGGCTTTAGGAGTTTGTAGCCTCATCCCACTTTCAGTTCTCTCTCTCTGCTTCACATTTGTGGTTGAAGATGTGGTCTCTCTGCTCTCTGCCCCAGCTGCCATGCCTACCTGTCACGATGGGCTCTCATCCCTCTGCAACCACAAACTGAAACAAAGTCTTCCTTCTATAAGCTGCTGTTAGCCAGGATATTTTATCACAGCAGTGGAAAAGAAGCCGGTATACACTTGAAGGAGCAGCAGGGCAAAAGCCCCACCTCTCCCCCTCTTCCTTCAGGTGGGTTCTCCACTAGGCAAAGCTACATAAAAGCCCTTTTGGGGAATCTGGAAATGCAGCCTTTTGCAATACAGAGCAGAGGAAGGGAGAACTAAACCCCATGCCTCACCAAGAAAGTAAGGCTGCTCGATGACATTGCTGGGAAATGGAGACCTTTGTAGAGAGGCAGAGCTGGGCAGGCAGCCTGGGGCCTCACGGGATCAAGTTCCAAGGCACGGAACACATGGCTGAGCTGCCCGAGAGGTGTTGAGGCCAGTGGCAAGCAGACCAGGCAGAACACGGAGTAACAGTTCACCTGTGAGTGACCCACTGGCCACGTCTCAGTTCTCTCCTGTTCCTCTGATGCCTCGAGGAGAACGTGACAACTGCTTACTGTGCTTGTCCCCAAAGGCTCATTGCTGGAAGCTCAGTTTCTGGTGTGACCATGCTGGCTGGGGTGGTAGACCGTTTAAGGCGTAGGGCTAACACAGGTAATGAGGTGACAAGGACATGGCTCTGAGATTTGGAGGGCTAGCCTCCCACAGTGAGCTTGTTCTGGTGACAGCAGCTTGTTGGACAGCAGAGCCGCTCGATGGGACAGGGCCACCTGTGTGCCAGGAGAGTAGGCACAGAAAAAAGTGCACCACAGTTAACACATGAAAGAAGCTGGTTGGCAAAAGAATAAAAACATTCCCCCACTTAGGCTACACGTAACTAACAGAGCATGCACTAGAAAGGCCACAGTATGTGAACAACCAAGAGCAGGGTGCTGTGAAAACGACCTGTAAAAGGCCATGAGTCCTGGAGTCCTGTGCTTTTGAGTAGGCGCCTTTCCTTGCTCCTAGCCCACTCTGATCTTCAGGAGAATAGCAGCTGGAACATCTGCACTGGGACTATCAGTCTTCAACACTGTAGGCTGAACAAAACTCTTCCTTCCTTTCTCTTGGTTTAGTTATTTAAATACTCTGCTACTACTACTATTACTACTACTGCTAATATTATTTTGTTTTTTTGAGACAAGGTTTCTCTGTGTAGTCCTGGCTGTCCTGGAACTTACTCTGTAGACCAGGCTGGTCTCAAGCTCACAGAGATCCACTTGCCTCTGCTTCTCAAGTGCTGGGATTAAAGGCATGCACCACCACTGCCAGCCTTATTATTTTATTTTATGTGTATATGTGTCTGAGTACATGTGTGTGTACCACATGAGTACAAGATCCATCCTTTAGAGGCCAGAAGAGATGCCTGATCCCCTGTTGTGAGCTACCATTGATATGCTGGGAATTGAGCCTGGGTCTTGCAAGAACAGTCAGTGTTCTTAATCACTGAGATTTCAGCCCCCCAAAACATATTTAATTTTAAATTATTATTATTATTATTATTATTATTATTATTATTATTATTATTAGTGTGTGTGCATGTGTGCATGCTCAGAGGCCACAGGTGGTATCAGATCCCTCAGAGCTGGAGGTACAGGCTTCTACACGACTACCAGCTTGTTAAGTGGGTACTGGGATATGAACTTTAGTCCTCATGATTTCTCAGCACATGCTTTTATCTACTGAGCCCTCTGCCCAGCTCTGGCCTTAAAAAACAACACACACACACACACACACACACACACACACACACACACACACACACACAAATATCCCTGGTAAAAAAAAGGCAGAAGTTACTAAGGTAGGTGGCAAATAAAGATCTTCTGATCACCTTTGGGAGGTGCAGGGTGCGGGGGACACACACACACACACACACACACACACACACACACACACACGTCAGAAGTGTGCTTGATGATAGCAGAGGGACAGGTAGCCATAGCAAAGCCCCCAAGAGTCACTCAGCCCAGAGTCCTTCTCTGCTTTCAGCCTCCAAGTTTCTCTGCCTCACATCTCTGTCTCTGACTCTTTGATGGAGGCTAAAGCTGAAACAGATGGGATTCTGAAACAAAGCCTATGAAGGAGCTTGTTGCTGTATCCTGTAACCATGGAGTCAACTTCTCCAGACTCCAGCTGCCCTACTGAATCAAGTTAAATGCCTTCCCACAATGAAGGACCCATCTGGGTGTTTGTTTTGCATCTTGTGAACAAATAAGGAAATTGGACAATGATGTTGAAAACAGAAAAGAGTCCCGAGGAGCAGATGGCTGAGGCCACTGTATTCTTGAGCAGGCTGCTTCTGCCTGGTCCCCACCCCTTGCTCCAGGAGCCCCTGCCTCAGCTGAAGATACCAGCAGGCTCTACAGTCCATTTGGCTGCTCACATGAGAAGTGTCTGGAGGAGGCTCTACCCACCTTTCCCCATAGTGGGCTGGTTTATTTCAAGAACAGCGCGAACAAGTGTGTGGTTGTAGAAAGCCTATCAGTGGTAAACATTCCTAAGAGGTTTATTTTCTTTCTTTCTGGAACTAGGGTTTCAGTCCACAGCCTTGCATGTGCTGAGTTCTGTAGTACTGAATCACGTTCCACTCTCATTAATTAATGCTAATGGAAGATAAGGGGCAAAAAGCTTTCTGGTCGCCTTCTGAGTGCACAATTGCCTGTAAGTTCTTCTTCAGTGCATTGTCCACCATTTACAGAGCATGTATCCCCTCCCTGTCTGTCCTACCATTCACTCAGCATCTCTCCCTCTGAGCCCACGAGATGGGGCACAGATGAGGAAGGAATGGAAAGTAGCCCAGAACCCTCTGTAAGGTCACCTTTGAGAAAGGACATGGGCACTGTCTTGTATCAGTTCTCGTCAAGTCTGAATGTCTACTTCTGAATGCAGGTGTGTGGCCTGCCCTTGGCCTCAAGGCACTCACACCCTGTACACACCCGGAATCCATCCACAGCTCTGTCCCCTGTAAGTCACTCAACTGTCCACCAGTAAGAACGGGCCATCTGTTGATGGGTCAAAATGGCCAAGAAAATGGAGCAGCTGCCAACGGTGGTGGCGCGTGCCTGTAAATCCCAGTGCTGGGGAGGCTAAGGCAGGAGGATGGCAAGTTGGAAGCCTGTCTGGATTATACAGTAAGACCTTGTCACAAACACAAACAAAAAAAGGAAGTGGAACGAGTGAAATGTGCCATCTTCTCCTCTGTGGCAGTCTGTACCTTCTCTTTCTCACTCTTAACCGGCTTGCCATGTTTAAGGGCAGTGACAGCATGTACAGCACAGAACAGGTATGCAACAGTGGCCTGCCACCCACAAGCTCAGCAGACAACAGAGGCTTTGAGACACGGCCTTAGGGTGGGCTTGGAGGACGTCTCAGGGACTTTGGCGCTGGCATGACAAGGTACTGGCATTTAGGAACCTGCCAGGCGGGTGATAAATGCTCAGTGGAAACATGAGAGTAACAGTAGCAGCGGCTGCAGTGGTGGTGGTGTATACTGCTGCCGCTTAGACCGAAGTGCTGCGCTGTCTGAAGACAGACTCCGGGGCCAGTGCTAAGAACAGACCCCGCTCTGCACTTTGGGGGATATTCCCCCTCCTTTCCCTGTCACAGCAGCTGGAGGCTGAGCAGCTGGAAGGGGATGCAAAGGTCCAATCCTGAAAGCCCAGATGATCATCTAGGGACTTGGTGAAGTCCCTGGAAGCCAAGTGCACAGTGTCTTCCTCTGAGTGGCCAAGGAAGGTTCCTAAAATGCTTTCTTACCAAGCTGGGGCTTCAGAATCCACTCCTGGTCCCATGATGGTGGACACGGCTCTGCTCACTTCCCTGTGGCTGTGCTGAGTGGGTGGGGACATAAGATGAGACTCTAGCGTGCTTCTCTGGTGGAGGGGAGGAGGTTCATTGTCTGCAGGAAGGGGTGGGGGGGAACTTGACAGCAACACTGGTATTTATAGATTACATGATGTCATTCTGCTTCCTTCCTACAGCCTGAAATCCCCAGAACTCCTTATATTTAAGTATCCACACCCCCTTTCCTTCCCAGGCACAGTTATTTGGTTTTTTGTTTTAAAATGTTACTTGTTTTTATTTTATGTGCATCAGTATTTGCCTACATGTATGAACCCATGTAATATATAAGCCTGGTGCCTGTGGAGGCCTGGAGGGGGTGTCAGATCCTCTGGAACTGCAGTTACAGACAGTTGTGTGTTGCCATGTGAGTGCCAGGAACCGAACCTGGATCCTCTGCAAGAGCAGCCAGTGCTCTTAACTGCTGAGCCGTGTCTCCAGCCTTGTTATTTATCTATCTGTTATTTTTCTGATTATTATCTCTCTGTCTGTTTTTGAGACAGAGTCTCACAATGTAGCCCAAGCTGGTGTTGAATTTATAGAGATCTGCTTCTCTCTGCCTTCCAGGTGCTAGGATTAAAGATGTATGCCACCATTCCTGGCTGTTGTTGTTTTAATATTTAATATTAAATATTTAATATTGAGTTCCTTAGTGCCAGATTCCTCAGAAATTCAAAAGGCCCCCTAAGAAGTAATAATTTTGCCACTAACAATTTGTTTTCTATTTTTGGACTATGTAGCCTAGGCTAGCCTCGAATATATTAAGCAGCCGGGCTGGCTTCATACTTGCAAATCACAGGGCTACCTAATAATTCAAGGCATTTACAGGGCTGACTGTGCAGGACTGAGTGCTGCCACCTAGTTCCGTTAGTGCCGCAGTCCTCTCAAGCCACATTGTGCCCCAGCCTTGCAGACTGGAAAGCTGAGCATGGTGAACACAAATCTCCTCTCCAGAGTCCTTAAGTACAGGGGCAGAAAAGCAGACCCGGCCCTTCAGCCCCAGACCTAGAGGTCAGAATGCAGCTCCTGTTTCTGACGGTGGGACGGAAAGATGACGAAGTTCTTGGTTTGTGGGTGGTGGCTGACTCCGGGATGCGATGGCTGCCAGTGGATGGGGAAAGTGGCGTTGTTTTGTTTTGTTTTAATGTCAAAAATGGACCCGAAGAACAACTTCATTTTGGACTCTAATCACAAGCCAGACAGCTTTTCCTGCTGGCCATCTTCCCTCATCCCTGGGCATGGAAGCTGGGTCGTAGCCGAGGGAACACAATTCCTGGAACCAGGAAGGAGTGTGAGAGCAAGAGAGACTGACCTGAGGGCCCAGCTCTGTCCTGCAGTGTCCCCTCTGCAGCCAGGCCACATGGGGAGATTCCGACCCGCAGCCACAGGGCAGCAAGGCCAGGGCCGCAGGGGTCTGTGCTTTGATCTGCTTGTTTGTTTTTGTTAAGAGTCTGGCTTTGTTTTCATCATCAGGGATATCCAGACCCAGCTGTGGGATTTTTGACCCTTGACCTCATCCAGGCAGCTAAGCCCAGAATTCCTGATGCCTCAGGGGGAGCAATGAAAGTGAGAGAAAAGTCTCTTTTCTTTTGCACTTGAAAGTCTACGCTCTTGTGCAAGCATCAAGGGCTGTTCTACTGCTTAACGTGGAGGCATGAAGTCCCTGGAATGGAGGACTGTGTGAGAGGAAACCTTTGACCCCTGTACCCTGCCTGAGCCTCAGGTCAGAGGCAATCCTGAAGCTTTCAGGGTGGGGAGCAGAGGGGTACTGCTGGTCACTCTTGTGTCCCCCACTAGGAGAGCTCTATCTATAGAACCTGGGGGAGGGTTCCCAATAACAAGCTGTGAGGACAGTTCGGTCATTGTGTCCTTGAAAACAATCACTGGATAACATTCCCCCACAGAAACAGGCAACTCTGAGAAAGAGGTGAGTACCCAAAGTCGCCAGAAGTGATGTTCTTGCCGTGTAGTATAAAATAACCTTTCCAGAAAAACAAAACAAACAAACAAAAAAACCCCACACCTGTGCTGGAGATTCCATAGGCAGACTTACAGATTAGAACTCCCTGGCTGGAAATGTTGGACTGTTGCAGATCCAGGACCAAATTATCTTTTGTCTCTCTCATAGCCATTTATGACTGACCTCTGTGTTTAATCTAACATTCTCCTATTATCAGTTAAAAATCTTTGAACTACACTAACCTACAGGTCACCAGCTTCCAGCAGCTCCAAAGCTAAGAATGTTATCAGATAGCATCCGAGACCAGAGCTGAGATTTCCTACCTGGCTACATCCTGCCTACCTGGGACGCTCATCCATCTGTTTGGCATTAATGCACTGACTCAGGACTTTCTTTTTAGTAACTAATAAAAGCTCACATAACCACGTTTATGTCAAACTTGCTGTTTGAGGTGACCTGCATCTAGGTTCCTGAGCCGCAGCCATTCATAGTCAGCTCCGAATAAATGATCTCTTACTCTCTTTAAGGTGAGAGCTGTGTCTGTGCCAACATGAGCAAAGATGAGGCAGGGGTGCTAGCAAAGCAGGTGTCTTTCCTCTAAGACACCAGGTTTGCAGGTACTGTCACCCTGCACGGGTGCCATTTGTCTGGGGCACACACCATTGCTTTGAGGAGCCCAGGGAGGCTCAGAACAATCCTGGAGTCTAGGGAAGACCAAGTCTACCCATTACAGGTGGGCTTCCCAAGGGAGTCTCCGCAGCCTCTTCTGAAATGGACTCCCAGCTTACAGCCCCATGATCCACCCACCTCCCTGTGTTCAGTCTGGAGTGTCACATCCGAACAGCAAACATGGGCAGCTGAGGCCATTAGTTCTGGTGTGTGGAACTCGTGGGTCATCATGTGTTATCTGGCCTTCTTCAGTTGTTCCCACATCATTGTCTGCCAGGACTCATCTCCCAGGAGGCACTCTGACATCAGCTTTTCCAAAAAGGCTGTCCTGGCATACCCTTCCCTCTTACTCATCTTCATCCTCCACCTCCCCCACCCCCCGCCTCCCACATGTACCCCTGACAGGTCAAGGCTTAGCTGAAATGTCAGCTCTTTGGTGAAGTTCTCCAGGTAGAGCTTTGTCCCATGGCCTCACTGTGCCGAGTTCAGACGGTCACCATGGTGTCCGCATCACTGTGAAACTTGTCTGTTTTCATGTCTTTTCCTTCCATCACAAGACTTTCAGGTTTGGGGACCAGAAAGGACTGCTAACTACTTTGCTATGAGATGAGTATGGACAGGTCATGATAGTAACATTGAAGATGGCCCTTCAAAGTAAGGGATTTTTGCCAAATTTTACTTTTAAATATAGATTGTCTTTGAATTCCTCATGTGTCCCCAGGACACATAGATCTTGCTTTGTAACCTCAGTGGCTGCTGACTCACAATTCTCTTGTTTCTACTTCTGGATTTGGGGGACCACAGTGTACGCCACTACCTCCAGTCAGGGGACCAACTTTTAAGATGCTTTGCTGTAGGATCTGAGCCCCAGCAGGGAAGCCAGGTGGCCCTTGAGGTCACACTCCAGTGGCCACAGTTGCCCTGGCAATCAGAACCCCAGGGACACACTGCAGATGCTTCCCCCTCCCTTCTTGCTCTGGTTTGAGCTGAGTCCCTCCAGGAAGCCATTTGAAGCTAATAGCATCATCAGGAGACTCCCTGTGTGCAGTGTTCAGCTTAACACAGGGTTTTCTCAGTTGGTGAATCCCACTGGGTTTGGAACCTCATTTTTGAGAGGCTCCTGGGAGCAGTCTTTGGCTCTAATGTGGCCTCCTCAGGCTTGGCTCAAGGTTCACGGGAGGGATGGCTTCTGGTTCTCGTTCAAGGGCCAGAGAAGACAGGATTGGGGTTCACATCTAAAATCCTGTCTCTGCCTCAGTGGAAGTTCTCAACCCATGTCCGCATACCACCTCTTCCCACAGCTTGACATAATTGTTAATGTTTCCACTTGATAACAAATATCTTGAAAACTCCTTTATTGTTCTGAAGTCAAATGTATACATAACTGACCTAGTAGGGAAGTATGGTGATTTGAATGTAATTGGCCCCCATAAGCTCATAGGGGGTGGCACTATTAGGAGGTGTGGCCTTGTTGGAGTAGGTGTGGCCTTGTTGGAAGAAGTGTGTTACTAGGGGGTAGGAGGTGGGCTTTGAGGTCTCAGAAATCAAGCTACACCCAGTGTGTGACAGACTCCTTCTGTTGCCTGTGGATCAAGACATAGAACTC
Organism: Peromyscus leucopus; assembly: GCF_004664715.2. Classification (NCBI taxonomy): domain Eukaryota; kingdom Metazoa; phylum Chordata; class Mammalia; order Rodentia; family Cricetidae; genus Peromyscus; species Peromyscus leucopus. The sequence goes on from NC_051067.1 coordinate 77,919,509, forward strand.
TCAGCTCCTTCTCCAGCACCATGTCTGCCTGGATGCCACCTTGTCCCACCATGATAATAACAAACTAAACCTCTGAACTCTAAACCAGTTGAATTTTTTCCTTTATAAGAGTTGCCTTGGTCATGGTGTCTCTTCATAGCAATAAAACCCTAAGACAAGAAGTAAATCTGCTTTCCCTCTAAAATCACAATTAGCACAAAAGACTTCTGTAAATCCCAAGATGTGGGGCCTGGGATGCAGTCCAGTGGTAGAACAAGGCCCTGCGTTCATCTCCAACACTATAAAAAAAAAAAAAAAAAAAAGGTGGGATTCCTTCCTACTCTCAGCTTCCTTGAGCCCAGTCAGTTCTGGCACCACCCATCTGGAGATGGGGACAGATCTCACAGGTGGAGAGCTCAATGCTTGATGCCCCCACCTCCTGCTACCAAGGCCACGACCGCCTTTTGATGATAAGCCTACAAACTCCATTCCTCCATCCCTCCTCAGAGCTAATCAATTCATTTGTACAGCTCATGGACCCCAGAGAGACACATCTAGTGGTTTTATTGTAAAGAAGATGGATGAAGAAGTACCCAGCGTAAGGCACCTGTGAGGGACCACAGCTTCTAGACCCTTCTAAAACAGCCATCCTCCAAGGCCTCCATGTGCTTAGCATGTTACAGATTTTTTAAAAAAATTAGTGACACTTATCTGGATGTGTATGGGGGATAGGTTGTGTGCATGTGTGCGCAGGTCAGGGGACAACTTAGGAGCTGGATCTCTCCTTCCACCACGTGGGTCTCTGGGATCTTTCTCAGGCTTGGTGGCAAGGACTTTGCCCATCAAGCCACCCCATCAGCCCCATCCTGTCGGGATCTATGGCGGCTCCTTTGTGTGGGCCGACTGCTCACATTATTGGTCTCTGGTGATCAGCTCCTCTTTCAGCTGCTCCACCTGTCAAGGTTTAAAGTCCTAAACGACCATCACACTTAGGTCTTTCGGGTGAGCCTTCCTATCCTGAAGCTATACACGAAGGCTCTCAGCACAGAGCCAACTCAAACACTACAAATAAGATAAAATGAGGTTCACCACTCTCCCTTACCAGGAGCATACCAGGAAGTTGGAAGACCCAATCTAAATTTCATAGTATTACACAGACAAAAAAGAAATCCATAATAACATAACACAAAGTAGCATGTTTTCAATATGTAAAAGCCCTGGCCCAACAGTATTAAAGGACTCAAAGGAGTCCGTACTTGTATCTCTGTGTGGTTATTCTAAATGTGTGTGTTCTTTTGTTATGTGACTTTTAAAATATCTTTACGTGCATTAGTGCTTTGCCGTGGGTTTTGGGTCCCCTAGAACTGGAGTTACAGACAGTTGTGAGCTGCCATGTGGGTTCTGGGAATGAGACACTGCTCCTCTGGAAGAGCAGTCAGGGCTCTAAACCGATGAACATTCTCTCCAGCCCCTGTTATGGGATTTTTCTTTTCTGTTATTTCTCTTTGTCTTCCTGTGGTAAGATCTTCCGTGTGGTAAGATCTGACTGGCATAGAATTGCTTAGGGTGTAGGCTGCCCCTGAGTTCCTGGCCCTCCTGCTTCAAGCTACGAAGTGCTGGGATTAGAGTTGTGTGCCCTCACCTTGGCCTAGCTTCTTTTAAAAATAATGTTTTAACTGGAAAATAAAAATTACTTATGTTTGTCATACACAGTGCTTTCCAAATATATGTTCACTTTGGCACTTATAAATCTAGATATCTAACACATATATTACCTCACATTTCATTTTTGTGTTGAACCTGATTATTTTCTTTCTTATTTGAAACAGGGGCTTGATGCACTGCTCAAGTTAGCTTTGAACTCTTGGGAACCCTTCTATCTCGGCCTGTGACCTGATGATAAGTCAAATATCATGAGCTGAGCCCAGTGTGGTGATGCATACCTATAATCCCAACACCTGAAAGGCAGAGGCACAAAGATCAAGAATTTGAGGGCAGTAAGTTTCAAACCAGCCTAGGCTATATAATGAGTCCCTATGCCAAAAACAAACAACAAAAGTTACCGTAAACTATTGCTGTCATTGTTTTAATTTTCTAAAAATTTATGGTGAAGTATTACAGTGGCCTTCTGCATCCACAGATTCTGCATCCGAGAGGAGCAGAGTGTGGTGGCCCAGGCCTGTATTCCTAGCATTTGGGAGGCCGAGGTAAGAGGATCTTGAGTTCAGGGTGAGCCTGATATGCACTAGCAAGACCCTGTTTTAAGGAAAAATTTAGTGTTTGCATGTAACACAGAATTACATAAAATGGATCATCAAACATAACTATAGAAGTGCATAATCTGAGGCTGTTTGAAGCCGTTAAAAGCCTGACGGGAAGAAATCTCTCAATAGACCTGTAGGGCTGGGGTGTAGCTTGCAGAAGAGGTGCTTGCCTAACTGCCCTGACATGGCAGAACAGGCAAAACCCTATCACTGTGACAAGCCAGAATCTGCCCCTGCTTCCCGACAGCGTTTTCAACCCTCCTACCGATGGATAGCTTGCGGAGAACCTGGGGCAGAGAGAGGAAGCAACCTCCCCAAAGGCCAACTCTCCAACTTGTGCCATGGCCTGAACCCCAGCTCAATGCTCACCTCAACCAGTTCTGTTCTGTGGTGCACATTGGTCCCTATGTCTCTCCAAGGCCTCTGTGGAATATCAAGGCAGCGCTATACAGTTCTAGCCAAAGCAGTTCTGCTTTTATTTTGTTTAAAAAGCATTGAGTAATAAGCATTTTGGGGACATTTACTGCGAACCAGGCACTACCTGTGTGGTGCCTCTCTGTAGAGAGCACATCAGACTCCCATAACCAACAACTAGTATCCCATCCCACAGATAGAGTGAAGGCTAAAGGCTCTCCTGAGGAGGCCCCAGGTTTCTCCCTCTGACCTGAGGCCCACCTGCCTTTGCCTGTTCATACCACAGTATGAACTTCCTTGGGTGATTTCTCTGAAAAAGGATTTTGCTGGGAAACCACAGCCTGAGGGAGGCCACTTCAGCAGGGTCTGAGTCATTTGGCCAGCAGAGTTTAGATAAGACCAGAGTTGAGTAACCTCCAAAAAGTGGCCTGCCAGAATGTTCTACAAGAGACACCCAAGCAATCAACCACTGCAAGGAAGAGGGAGAATACTGACAAGCAAAAAAGGAATTAACAAGCAAGCAAACTACTGTGGCCGGTATAGGAATCCATATGGAGGTTTCTCAAAGAACTGAAATTGGAACTACCCTACTCCGATCCATGTCCTAGGTGTACACCCTAAAGAGTCCAAGCGTATCACCCAGTCCTAAATGGGGTGCCTCCATCAAATCCCTCCCTCCAGGGCTCGGAGAATGCTGTGGAAAAGGAAGTGGAAAGAGTGTAGGAGCCAGTGGGGATAGAGGCAGGCCATTATGTGAGTTCAAGCTCAGCCTGATATACAAAGCAAGTTCCAGGACAGCCAGGTCTTCAGAGAAACCATGTCTCAACACCCCCCCTCAAAAGGTTTTTTTTTTTTTTTTTTTTTTTTTTAAAGTGTAACAGCTGAAGAGACCTTAATGAGTCATTCGGGGGAGTTCCCTTGTCACCATCATAATCAGTAAAGGAACTAGAGAGCCAGACATGACTGCATGCACCACCACTGCCCGGCTGTTATCACTTTCATAATTTTTTTTTCATAATGTGTGTGTGTGTGTGTGTGTGTGTGTGTGTGTGTGTGTGTGTGTGTGGTGGTGGTGGTGGTGAATGTGTTGCAGCATGTGTGTGGAGGTGAGAGGACAATTGTGTGGAACTGGTTCTCTCTTCCACCTTTATGTTGGCTCCCAGGATCATCTCAGATCTCCAGGTGTGTGTGGCTAGCACCTTTACATTCTGAGCCCCCCCTCTCTCTGGCCCATTATCACTGTAACTCCCAGCCATCACCCTGGGAGGCCAATTGATGTTTTGTGATCCTCATTTGGTTGAGAAGAAGGCCCAAGTTCAGAGAGGTCCTCCTCTAGCTTGCCTCTGCTCTCTGGGGACTGCTGGGCACAGTCAGCTCACTCCAAGCAAGTGGTTTCTCAGAACAGCCAGACCTCTGGCTCCAGAAGACAGCCGAGGATGTGGGCAGAGCCCCAGGCAGCTGCTGGGGCTGGTTCTGCATGGCACCCTGGGGATCCCCTTCCGTGGCGCCAGTAAGCCTGCTTGGTCTCTTAGCAACTGTTGGTGGCATCAACAGTAAAGGGGTTTTGAGAGCCAGGGTGGATAGCATTTCAGAGCTTCTGTGGTCTTAAAAAGATTAGCCTTTTCTCTTGCTGGTAGATGCCCTTGAACCCAGGGTGGGCCTTCTAGAGACAGGCAGGCGCTGGGCTTTGCAGTGTTCTTCCACTTCCCTGGTCTTAGTGGACCCTGCCCTATCTCTAGGCTTGAGCTCTGCACACACACAGCAGTGTGCTCTCACAGTCCTCTTTCTCCAGCAGCAGGGCTGGAGGTGTTGGAGCTCAGGCCTTCCCTGCATTCTGATCCACCAAGTATGCTGGCATGTGCCAAGTCTCTACTATGAGGGGGTGGGGGTGTGCTGAACTCAGAGCTTGGATGTGTTTGCAAAGCTATCCATCATGCAGACTTAAAGGTCCCATTACAAGCTCCTGTCACCCAAGATGGAAAGTTTCCATCCTTCCTTGCCTCAGACCTTCCAGAAAGGGGCTGAGGCTTATGGGAAAGCAGACCGACTTCTTAGGATGGGGTATATATTGACTAGATGTTTGTTAGAGTTAGAGTCACCTGAGAAGAAACTTTAAGTGAGAAAATGCCTCTGTAAGACCGGCCTGTAGGCAAGCCTATTGGGCATTTCTTTGATTAAGGATTGATTTGAGCAGGCCTAGCCCATCGTGAGCTGGGCAAGCCCTGGGGAGGTGGTCTTGCAGTGCTTAAGAAAGCAGGCTGGGCAAGCCCTGGGGAGCAAGCCAGTAAACAGCATTTCTCCACAGCCTCTGCTTCAGTTCGTGCCTCCAGGTTTCTGCCCCAACTTCCCTTCTTGGTGGACAGAAGGCTGTAAGATGAACCCTCATCTTGAATTAGGGTCTGGAAAAGATGCTCTCTTATTTAGCATTATCCCACTTACCCCTGGGGGCTGATGGTACACAGGGAAAGTGATCCAGTATGAAGCATCCGCATCACACCCAGCTTCTTCCGCTTATGCTGGGAATTCAAACTAAGGTCCTCATCGCTTGTATCGCACAAGTGCTCTTACCCACGGGGCCACCTCCCTAGCCTTGGGTCTGTATTTGGAAGTCGATCTTGTCCTGAGTCTCTTTCCCTGTGCTCTGCTTCTCGTCAAAATGAGGTGAACAGCTTCCTCCGTCACGTTTCCCCGCCACCACCAAGCTCTGCCCAAGCATGTAGGACCCAGCAATGACTGACTCAACCCCTGAAACTGTGAGCCAGAACAAATTCTCCCTGTATTAGGAAAAGTTGAAGGAAGAAATGGTTTATATTCTGGGTCACGATTTGAGAGTGCATGTGAATCATGCCAGGGAAGCCATGTCAGTGGGAACGTAAGACTGCTGGCCACATCACATCCACAGTCAGGAGACAGACAGACGAACACTGGGGATCAGCCCACTTTCCTCTTGGTCAGGACCCCCAGCCCATGTTTAGGGTGAGTCTTCTTCATTAGTCCTGTCTAGAAACTCTCTCACAGATGGGCCTAGAGGGGACTCTAGATGAGTGGTTCTCAACCTGTGGGTAGTGACCCCTTTGGGGGCAGGGGTCAAATGACCCTTTCACAGGGATCACCTAAGACCATCAGAAAACAGATACTCACATTACAATTAATAATTCAACTTTCTATATTAACCAAGCATTTTAAAATGATTTTTGTTTTTATGTGTGTGGATTTTTGGCTTGTATGTATTCCTGTGTACCACATGTGCAGCTGGTGCCCATGGAAGCCAGAAGAGGGTGTCAAATGCCTTGCAAATGGAATCACAGATTGTTGTGAGCTGCTATGTGGTGGTGGGGATCGAACCCAGGCCCTCTGGAAGAGCAGTCAGTGCTCTTAACACGGAGACATCTCTCCAGCCCCTGACTAAGTCTTTCTAAATATGTAAGTAAAATAATGGAAGCAAGGACAAGTCCAGGCCCTGGAGGGCTGTTTTCTACTCCTTATTCTGTAACATTAGCTGCAGAGGCGGCTCTTCCTCCTCCTCTTCCTCCTCCTCCTCCTCCTCCTCTGCCTTCATCAGATAAACAATCCAGCCCCCACGCCCTTCAGTCCCACTGCTCTCTCTCTTATTTCAGGATCAGGTCTGATCCCCTGAGGGTCTGGAAGATTGTCTGTAGCTAGAGTTTTTCTCTCCAGGTCCCGCCAATCCCCAGCAGTCCCGTAGCCCACTTACAAAATAAACATACAGACGCTTATATTATTTAAACTGCTCAGCCATTAGCTCAGGCCTAACATTGTCTATCTCTTACTCTTATACTCAGCCCATTTCTGTTAATCTGTATGTTGCCATGTGTTCCATGGCTTTACCTGCTGCCTTTACATGATGCTCCCTGGACAGCAGGCTGGCATCTCCTCCTCTCTGCTAGTCCCGCCTATATTTCCTGCCTGGCTACTGGCCAATCAGTGTTTTATTTATCAATCAATCATCCACAGCATTTGTGTGTGTGTGTGTGTGTGTGTGTGTGTGTGTGTGTGTGTGTGCCTGTGTGTGTACCCATGTGTATGGTTGTGCATGCATGTGTGTGTGCATGTGCTGAAGGTAAAGAACAGTGTCAGGTGTTGTTCCTTAGATACCATCCATCATTTTCTTTTTGAGACTGTCCCTCTTTGGCCTAGAGCTCACTGAGTAGGCTCGACAGGCTGGCCAGTGAGAGTCAGTCCTATAACCCCAGCACCTGGGAGGCAGAGGCCAGAGAGTGCAGCAAGTTCCTGAAAGGGCAGTCTATATGGGGAGTTCCCGGGGCTGGGGCTACATGTAACACTGTTTCAAGACATAAGCAAAACCTAGAAACCTGTTTGAAGTGTAACACTGCAGAAATTCAGGTATGTTTCCTACTCAAATAACTTGAACATACCTAAGGGTCTGTAGGGTAATAATTAGTCTTACATTTTGCTCAAACTAAATCTTTATAGAAAACTTCAATCTATATGTAGCATTTTCTCTAATAAACAATGCTGAATAACATTTCCTCTGCAGAGCTTGAGAATTTTTTCTGATTCAGGTCCTTCAAAACTACTGAGATTGAGCTGGAAAGATAGCTCAGAGGTTAAGAGCACTTGCTTCAATTCCCAGTACAATTTGATGGCTCACAACCATATGTAAGTCCAGTTCCAATAGATCTGGAACTGGATCTCATGTAGCACAGACCACTCTGTCCAGAACTGATACCCTCTTCTGACCTCCACGGGTGCTAATCATGCACATGGTATACATACATACACACATGCAGATAAAACATTCACACATAAAATAAAATGAATAAATCTAATTAAAAATTAAAAGTTTGCTGAGGACTTTCCTTAACTCCTGGTGGGGAGTTTCTCATGGTCAGGCTTGCTTTTTATTCTCAGAGGAACCTCTTTAAGAGTGCCCTGACACTTTAAGAACGCCCTGACCCTCTAAGAATGCCCTGGCTCCCTGGCTGTAGGTTGTCTCAGGGCCCCCTGCTTGTCCTCCCGGGATCCCCACCCCACCCCACCCCACCCCACCCCACCCATCAGAAGCATTAGTTCCTTTTGGTGAAGAGTGAAAAGAGGTGTGGTGCCAGTTTTCATCCATGAATTCAGCTTACAGGAGGAACCTTCATTCTGATGGCCCCACCATGCTCAGGCTTGTAGCAAGGCCAGAGGTGCCTGGTGGGAAGGTATGAAGGAGGGAAGCTGAAGAAATACGCTTCACAGAACAGCCCAAAGACCTACTTCCTCTAACTAGGACCCATGTCCTAATAGCCCAATCAGGGTCATGTCACCAACGGGTCATCCATGGAGGGGGTCATCACCCACACAGTTCAATCACCTCACAGTGGTACCAACAGCTAGAGACCCAGCCTTCAGCACAGGAGCCGTCGGGAGGCTACTCTACATCCACACCTCAACGGGTCAGAACTTTGCTTACGCTATGTTCATTGATTTTATAGAATGACCCCAGAACACAGTTCTACTTTACTCCATTGATAGTCAGGGGCTTCAGTAAAGCACACTGGCCCCCTCATTCTTCATGCAAGAGTTTTAAATTGAGTGACTAGCTTTCTGGTATGTGTGTACATATACAGCTTTGACTGTGCACCACTTGGTTAGACGATAATGATAACACAGTCGGTGCTTTTAATTTTTTTAATTTAATTTTTTGTGTGTTGTAGCTAGAGTTTTCCTACCTGGCCCACAGTAAGGACAAATCTTTGTCACCCGCCAGTCCCACAGCCGCTCAGACCCAACCAAGTAAACACAGAGACTTATATTGCTTACAAACTGTATGGCCATGGCAGGCTTCTTGCTAACTATTCTTATAGCTTAAATTAATCCATTTCCATAAATCTATACCTTGCCACATGGCTTGTGGCTCACTGGCATCTTCACATGCTGCTTGTCATGGCGGTGGCTGGCAGTGACTCCTTCTGCCTTCCTGTTCTTTCTTTTCTCCTCTCTTAGTCCCGCCTATACTTCCTGCCTAGCCACAGGCCAATCGGTGTTTTATTTATTGACCAATCAGAGCAATTTGACATACAGACCATCCCACAGCAGTGTGTGGATGTTTTGCCTGCATGTTTGTCTGTACACTACGTGTGTGCTTGGTGCTCAGGGAAGTCAGAAGAGGGTGTCAGTTCCCCTAGAACTAGAATTTCTAACAGTTGTGAGCCACTGTGTAGGCTCTGGAATTGAACCCAGGTCTTCTGGAAGAGCAGCCAGTGCTTTTAACTGCTGAGGGATCTGTCCAGCCCATAGCTCATATATTGTTTCTTTCAAGTATGATATAGAATGATGTATGCCATACTAATTACATGCATATGTATTCATCATAGGCAGGGCTCATCAATGATTCTGTAATATCAACTATTGAACACCCGTGGCCTGTATGCTCAGCCACTTGAATTAGCTTCCCCACTTTCCTCAATACTTTAAAAAATGATTTTCAGAGGGAATGACACACACCTGTGATCCTTTTCTTTCTTTGGACTTGTTTCAGACATTGTGTGTAGCCCAGGCTAACCTTGAGCTTGTTATGATGCTGAGGCTGATCTTGAACTTTCAACTTTTCTGTCTCCACATCCTGTGACAGCCTTCTTTCCCTGATTCTTGCAAAGTTCTTCTTTCCTGAGCTTCCAGGACCCTGTTCCACAGAGTTTGTCCCCTTTTCCTGCCCCTGCTCAGACTCCTTGTTCATCTGTCTCTGAGATCTGCAATCCCTAAGCCTCAGGCCACCCCAGGGCTTGCTTTTCAGGATGGGTCTACTCTCCATGTCCACTCCATTGGGAATCACAATCAGTCCAAACAAGAAGAGAGTGCTGATGCAGTGCTGGGCCTCCTCCTTCTCCTCCTCCTCCTCCCACTTAAATACCCATTTATTATTAGTGTATATTATTATTAGTGTGTGTGTGTGTGTGTGTGTGTGTGTGTGTGTGTGCGTGCATGCATGTGTGTGTGTGTATGTGTGTGTGCATGCATGTGTGTGTGTATGTGTGTGTGCATGCATGTGTGTGTGTGTGTGCATGCATGTGTGTGTGTGTGTGTGCATGCATGTGTGTGTGTGTGTGTGTGCATGTGTGTGTGTGTGTGTGTGTGTGTGTGTGTGTGTGATGTGCCCACATGACAAGATGTGGGTATGGAAGTCAGAGGGACCACTTTCTCACTCCTTCCACCTATATGGGGGTTCCAGGACTCGAACTCAGGTCTCCAGGCTTGGATGGCTAGCACCTTCACTCTCTGAACTATCTCTACAGGCCTTCTTTGTACTCTAAGTACTTGATGACAACAAGTCATTAACTCATGATGACTCCATCATCGTTATGGTTATCATCACCATCATCACCATTTCACAGGATGGTAAGCTGAGGTATAAAGAGGTTAAAGGACAAAACACAGTGGATGACCCATAAATGGTTCCTGATCAGTACATGAATGAATGATTACATGATCTCACTTATGTAATGATTACAATCTAGGGATTATGTAGTTGGGGTGTCCTCCAGGTGAGCTACAGGCCATGTGCTGTGGGATGTTCTGTATGGCAAATGTGTTGCTCTGATTGGTCAATAAATAAAACACCGATTGGCCAGTGGCCAGGCAGGAAGTATAGGCGGGACTAACAGAGAGGAGAAAAGAAAGAACAGGAAGGCAGAAGGAGTCACTGCCAGCCACCGCCATGACAAGCAGCATGTGAAGATGCCAGTGAGCCACAAGCCACGTGGCAAGGTATAGATTTATGGAAATGGATTAATTTAAGCTATAAGAACAGTTAGCAAGAAGCCTGCCACGGCCATACAGTTTGTAAGCAATATAAGTCTCTGTGTTTACTTGGTTGGGTCTGAGCGGCTGTGGGACTGGCGGGTGACAAAGATTTGTCCTGACTGTGGGAAAGGCAGGAAAACTCAAGCTACAATCATGTGTACTCAAAGTAGCCAGGACGCAGAGATAATCTTCTATTTAAGATGGCCCATTACATATGAACATCTGGGGACATTGTTCCTTCTCACATCTCTTCCATTCTAGAGGAGCCTCAGGGTGACCAGGAAGTTAATTATTTTTTGTTTGCTGTGCTGAGATGGAACCCAGAGTCTTGACTTGCTAGGCAAGGGCTGTACCACTGAGCTTCATCTAGCCCTGCCTAGGAAGTTTCTACATCTGTAGAAAGGCGTGTCTGCCCCACTTTGCCCACAGAAGAACACTTTTCTTTCACTGATGGCAGGTGGTCTCCTCCTAAGTACTTCAGACCAACTAACCAATTCTCTCTTTAGCCTAAACAGTAGAGCCTTTTAGTAACGTTGTTCTTTAGTTGAGGAAACTAAGACTTTCCAGTGGCCTACTGTGTGCAATTGACTATCCTGAGGTGGTCAATGGGAAAAGCTGTTTGTGGAGACCCAAGGCCACAGGAATGGAGGAGGTCGCCTGCACAGTCCCTGCTGGCCAACACACCTGCTGTGGAATAATCTTTTTGTACACTGTGAAGATGTGTCACTAGGATGGGTCTAATAAACAGCTGAACAGCCAATAGCTAGGCTGGATTTCCAGGCACAGATGGCACTGGGAAGAAGGGCAGAGTCACCAGTAGATGCCAGGACACAGAGCAAGCAGCATGGGCATTACAAAGTAAAGGTAACTGAGCAATGTTAAGAGAAGCAGACTAAAAGAAATGGCTTAATTTAAGTTGTAAGGGCTAGTCAGAAACAAGTCTAAGCTATCGGCCATGCTTTCATAATTAATAAGAAGTCTTCATGTCATGATTTGGGAGCTGGCTGGCAGGACAGAGAAAGACTTGCAACACACACCTGCTGAGCTAGGACACTGCTGACCCCCATGTGTGTATCCCAGGTCCTATACACACCTGCTGAGCTAGGACATGCTGGCCCCCATGCGCTAGCATGTATCCATGTATCCCAGGTCCTATACACTCCTGCTGAGCTAGGACACGCTGGCCCCCATGCACGTATCCCAGTCCTATCTGTAGTTGTGTTCTGAGCAAACGAGATTCCCAGAGAGAATGGGCAGCCAGGATTGTACCTCTTGAATTGCTTGACTTCTGGGGCTTGAGGAAGGGATTGTTTTGAAAGGTCTGAGGACAGAGTGTTAGTGGAACTCCCAGCTACCAGACACACACACTGTGGGCAGCACTTCCCCTGGCGAGGCCAGACTTCCCCTCTAGCTCCTTCTATCCCCTCCTACAGTCTGCCCACCACAGTCAGTGTGGTGTCAGCTGTCACCAGACCTGTGGGGCGTTTACCCACCACCCCCACAGCTTCCCAGAGTTTTCTTGAGTGCGAGCAGCAGGAGATATTAGATAGGATTTATAGCAGAGAATCTTGTGGAGATAAACAGATAGAAAATAAAGGATAGCCTCGAGAGGGCCTGGAACCTATTCCAACGGGCCCCGACTGTCTCTGGCCCAGGGTTTTTATAGAGACGCCAAGGGGTGGAGCAAAAGACCTCCTCCTCCCCCAGCACAGCCAAGTGCAGACCATCTCAGACACCTGCACTCAGGCCCGTGGTCCTGATCATCCTCTATTCGGACCTGCTGGGTAAAGCCACGAGGAACCCCAGAACGGGCTCCCACAGGTCCCCCCTTCTTAATATATAAAAAAATAACTATTAATGGCTTACAGCAATTTCCATAGCTGTTACACCTCCCAGTATGGGAGTAGAGGATGATATAGATGGCATTTCTCTTTTGAATTAGGTCCAAGGTGACCACAGCAGTCTTAGCTGCCTCAAGCCCTTTCTAAACCAAAAACTCTTAAGGTGACTACAAACTTAAAGAAGCCCTTAGCTTCATCATTACCATTAACAGGTTAACATAAATATTGCTATACATAGTCACAATTCTCTCAATCTTACAACTCAAAGCAAACTCTTAACAGAACCATTTGAATTAGCATATATGGTGCTATATATAGTTAACAATTTTCTCCGTCTTACAACTTTAACTCAGTCATTTGAATTTTCTTGTTAACAGAACATAGGAAAAACTTCGATGTATTCACATCAACTTAAACATTTCCTCAACTCCACAAAACCAGGGTGCATTAATATCAATAGGTTTCGGTGAACATAATTCAATCTCATAACTCCTCCTTTTCTTTATAATTTTTAAACAAAAACTCAAACCTAGTTAGAGGAACCCAAACTTATACAATTCCTACAAACCCATATTGAAAAGCAATATTTTTAATCTAACCATTAACACTTTGAAAACTTTTAGCAAAACATCCAAAAGCAGTTTCTTAATAAAACTCTTTACACACTTTAAAAAAGTAGTCTTAGTATACCCCATTTGCATTTCTTACTAACAAAACATGACATTAATCCACTCAAACAACAATTTAAATTAAATAGACTAAGGAATATTAACTCTCCCTTTTCTTTATAATTTTAAGCAAAATCTCAAGCCTAGTTAGAAAACCCAAACTTCTGTTTAAACAGTTCCATTTGTAACACAAAACCAGTTCCATAAGTAATTCCATTCTTACATAAACAGTTCCACAAAACAATTCATGAATCACAAGTTAATAAAGCATATATGCATACACAAAACTGCATCTTGATTCTAAGTAGAAATACATTTCTTCATTTAAACAGTTCCATTTTTAACCCAATTCCAGAAAACCGTTCCTAGATCATTACTATAAGTAAGCTCAAAATTATCCCATTGCAATGAAATCTCTATTGTTCATTTCATTTAAGTACCAAAATTCAAATGATAAATATTGGTACTAGCCTTCCAAATTTGAAGAAATCCATAACCAAAATGTTTTTGTAATTTTATCTCATTTTAAGTTTAAAAAGTTTAAACAAGAAAAATTCTGATATCAGGCTTTCACTTCCAAATATGAAGAGACGTTTTTCTTTTTTTCTTTTTTGGTTTTTTGAGACAGGGTTTCTATGTGTAGCTTTGTGCCTTTCCTGGGACTCACTTGGTAGTCCAGGCTGGCCTCAAACTAACAGAGATCCGCCTGCCTCTGCCTCCCGAGTGCTGGGATTAAAGGCGTGCGCCACCACCGCCCGGCTGAAGAGACGTTTTTCAACCAAAACCTTTTGCAGTTAACAATTTTAGTTCAAACAAGCATCTCTGCAACTTTTGTTCTCACAGACCTTTTTAGTATAGTAATATTTTAAACTGCACCTTTTTTGCTGTTAGCTCAGGTTTTTCTGTGTCGCGTCGATTTTCCACGGATCTCAGCTGTGGATGCCTTGTGCTGGTTCTGGCATCCGCCATTCTTAGCTTCTTAGTGGCTTCTGGAGCTTTTGAAACCATTCAGACTGCCTACCTTGCAGTCTACTAGGACACTATCTCCTGTGTCTCAGGTGTTTTCACCATATACATTAATAGACTCACACTTAACATTTACACTTTACAAACTCACATAACATGTGCTTAAGCATAAACTCACTCAACATTACACATTTTTACAAACTCACATATTAACATCTACTTATTTATACTTTAAGGAAACTATAGAGCTACTTTAGCAAATATATTTCTTATTAATTCTTATATACTTATATTCATTCCATCTTATTTAAACTTACATTTACAACTAGCATCTTACAAGTTTATTACTACATGTCTTAAGACTACCTTCGATACTTCTTACAAGCTTATATTCTTAAAGGAACTCTATAGATCTATTTTACAAACTTATATAGGCTACCATTAGCATATATCTAACTTAGCAAACACCTCAAGATTTCTTAACACAGATCTAACAAGACTTTTTTACAAACTCACATCTTATTTTCATCTTTCTACTTCTTACAATTATTATCACCATCTCTATTAGATTCTCTTAACTAGACAGGAAGTACGTACATCATTTCTAAAGTTTAGAGTTTATAGTCAGCTTTGTTATAAAGCACTGGGATTTAGTGAGTGTTTTCGTTATAGAGTTGTGATACTTGTTGCTAGGGGATTGTAACATTCTCAGGACGAAGCCACACTCCAAAGTTGCCAGTTCTCTCAGCAGTTCCTGACAGGCAGAGATGCACTGTCAGCGGTAAACGGTTTTTAACTAGAAGCTGTCCCTTCACCCAAATTCATAATAGTTCCCCTAAGAACTTAATTCAGACAAACGTTTCTATCACAGCAGTACTTTTGGTTTGTTCTACTGAAAAACTTTACGCTGAGGGTGAAATTACTGTATTTAGCTGCTGTAAAGCTCTTCGCCACTACTGCAAAGCTATTAGGTGATATAAGGTATTTTTCTAAAGGCGCTAGTCAAGCCAAAAGCGGCTCAGCTTTGAACTCTTATTTCCTCACTGTTTGCATTAAACCAGTGACAAGACCTCAGAAGCACTAATCGAACCACTTTCATTCTGGTTCCTTTATAGGAACGTCATTGGAGCTGACTTTTCTTAGTTCCCCGCTCCTTACCAAACGCTCCGGTAACCACCGAGCTTCATTCTCCTCTTGTGAAGAAACACAAACATGTCCTCGACCCCATATTAAAACAGGATCGGGACCCTTCCATAATCCTGAGCAGGGATCTTTCCATTTCACTTTAGTTTCAGGATTTAGTATCTTCACTTCATTAGCTTTAACTCCTGATGTTATTAGCAGCGGTGATATTTAGCATTGGTTTCTTGTAAGGAACTTTAAAGGAACTCTTTTGTAAGACAGCTAGATTTTAAGTTTGTTTCCCAACTATAAAGCAGTCATTTCTTTTTTGAATGCCTGTTTCCTTGTCTCCTTATTAGATTTGCAAAGGAATTACTCATTGCAGGCTGTTCGTTCAAGGCAAAGAACTTTAATTTCAACATAAGTTTCTTCATATCTAAGACAAAGTTCAGTCTATAAACTGCTTTCCCTTGTTTTAAGGATTTTAAAGTGACTTGTTTGCTCTTAAAGGTAGCTTTTGTCATCCAACTACCGTAAAAACTTTTCACAGCTATTAGGGTAAATAAGGCATTTTACCAATGGAGCCCCAAACCGCGAAGCGCCTAGTTCCGTATCCTTTCAATTTTTCATTGGAACTGACATTTAAACTCTTAGATGATTTTCCTCCTTATTCTTTTTAAAGGCTGTATTTTAAGTTTACCATGAACGTATTTTTGAGCTGACAAAAGTGTTTCAGGGCAATGTCGCCATCTTTAGCGGAAAAACTACCTTTCCTAGAATGCATTTCCCTTATATCAGTCCATAATAATATCAGTCCCTTATATCAGTCCCTTATATCATTTCCCATAGTTCTTATCGGGTTTGAGAGTCAACTGGTTCTCTTTTTACCAGACTTGCTTACAAATTCTTGCCCGGGAGGTTTGAACAAAGTTTTTTGCTTTTGCAATGGGAGATTTGAACAAGCATTTTACATTTTCAGCTATGGATGGCACATTGGGAGGTTTCTATTCTCCTCAGCTGGCTTTAACAGGTGTTTCAACTTCATCAGACACTGGCCCTCGAATCAGAAACGCACCTGCCTCGTTAGCCGGTATTGAGGCTGGCATTTCGGATAACAACTTTGCTCGGGGCTTGTGTTTGTCTTAGCCAGTCAGTGAAAAACAAGATCATTTGCAACAGAGCTTTTCCATAGCTCCTTCAGAGAATTTTCTCCCACTGATCTTATTCTCATTTTGCTTGTTCCTTCCCCCCAGATGCAGAGCTTCAGCTATCTGTCTGCGGCTCTGTTCCTCTGCTAGCTGTCTTTGGAGGTAGGGGCTTTTTTTTCTCCCCCGAATCTGCCTCCAATTCTAGCAGCTTTGTCAGGTCATATTTTCTGGGGAGGATTATGTCCCTTCTCTGTTTCTTCAGAGTCTTTCTCCCAGACAGTTCCCAGTTTGGTCTCAGTTTATCCCCTCTACCCCAGAAACGGTTTCCGACACTAGAGCGGCGGCTTTCCCTGCTACTGAAGGTAGGGTTTTTTTTTTTTTGTTCGTTTCTGTTTTCGGGGTCTGTGTGGTTTGCGTACAGACTGAAAATCTAACAAGGGAGGTTTTTGCCATCTCTTAACTCCCGTTAGGACAGGTGTTTTGCCTCATCAGGCCTTCACCTGGCCCAGTCCCCCAGTGGGTTGTGTTTGCTTGTCTGGGTGCTCAAGGACAGAGCTTATGCCAGAGGCAATCACCCCTCAGGGCTACACTCCCTCATCTCAGGGTGTCAGTTGAAACAAAGCTTTCTCAAAGAGGTGCTTTCTCTGACAGAAAAGAAAGCTTTACTCCTGGATAGTTCTGTTCTGTCCTGGCTGGGCTCTTTCCCCAGACAGCATTCTGACTCGGCAGCACGACTGCTTCAGACACAGTTCAGCTTTACTGTTTTCCCAGAAAGGTCCTTTCTCTGATAGGAAAGCTTTTCTCAGATTCCTTTTTGCATTTGTGGACCTATCAACCCCGGGACTTGTAGGAAAGTGGACAACTGTGCCGTTCCCACCGGCTTTAGCTTTGTTCCTTAGTAATCTTTCCCTGTGTCCTGCACCTTCCTGCCTCAGCTCTGTGCTCCAGGAAGTTTACCAGTGCAGGAGCCCTAGTATCCCCAAAATGCACTCCAATTCAGAGATGCTGGCCAGTCGCCCCTAGGTTTTTGGTCAGAAGCGAGGATACAATGCTAACAGTTTCAGGGAATCTTTGCATTAGGACAATTAGGAGCACATTTTCATTCTGAAACGCTCACTCAGAACCTTTGCTGCCTCAGCTCGGCTCTAACTGAAAAGCTTGGCTTTTTGCTTTCTCAGGTAAATTTCCTGCCCTTTTGGGTTCTCTAGCTTTTCACCCTTACTCTCCCAAGCATTTCCCTCAGGGTACTCTGACCCACTGTCTTTTACTAGCTTGAAGAGACAGAGCTTAGGAGAGGTTTTTAGAAACTTGTTCCTTGCCTCCTGCATTGCAGGGAGGATTGTTGAAGCTTAAAAGAGAACTTAAAGGTTTTGCTGTCTTAAGAGGTTTGTTGTTTTCTCTTAGAGCTAATCACAGGTGGTCCCCATACAATATCTTCAGGTGATTCTAATTTTTGTCCTCAGTTAA